>NW_027398029.1:0-14531 GCF_003265705.2 Callorhinus ursinus
GTTTTTCCATTTCTTTGTGTCTTCTTCAATTTCTTTCATGAGTATTTTATAGTTTTCTGAGTACAGATCCTTTGCCTCTTTGGTTAGATTTATTCCTAGGTATCTATGGTTTTGGGTGCAATTGTAAATGGGATGGACACGTTGATTTGTCTCTCTTATGTCTTGTTGTTGGTGTATAGGAATGCCACTGATTTCTGTGCATTGATTTTATATCCTGCCACTTTACTGAATTCCTGTATGAGTTCTAGCAGTTTTCCGGTGGAATCTTTTGGGTTTTCCACATGAAGTATCATGTCATCTGCAAACAGTGAGAGTTTGACTTCTTCTTTGCCGATTTGGATGCCTTTGATTTCTTTTTGTTGTCTGATTGCTGTGCCTAGGACTTCTAATACTATGTTGAATAGCAGTGGTGAGAGTGGACATCCCTGCTGTGTTCCTGACCTTAGGGGGAAAGCTCTCAGTTTTTCCCCATTGAGAATGATATTCGCTGTAGGTTTTTCATAGATGGCTTTTATGATATTGAGGTATGTACCCTCTATCCCTATACTCTGAAGAGTTTTGATCAAGAAAGGATGCTGTACTTTGTCAAATGCTTTTTCTGCATCTATTGAGAGGATCATATGATTCTTGTTCTTTCTTTTGTTAATGTATTGTATCACGTTGATTGATTTGCAGATGTTGAACCAACCTTGCAGCCCAGGGATAAATCCCGCTTGGTCGTGGTGAATAATCCTTTTAATGTACTGTTGGATCCTATTGGCTAGTATTTGGGTGAGAATTTTTGCATCCATGTTCATCAAGGATATTGGTCTGTAATTCTCCTTTTTGATGGGGTCTTTGTCTGGTTTGGGGATCAAGGTAATGCTGGCCTCATAAAACGAGTTCGGATGTTTCCCTTCCATTTCTATTTTTTGGAACAGTTTCAGGAGAATAGGTATTAATTCTTCTTTAAATGTCTGATAGAATTCCCCTGGGAAGCCATCTGGCCCTGGGCTTTTGTTTGTTGGGAGATTTTTGATGACTGCTTCAATTTCCTTAGTGGCTATAGGTCTGTTCAGGTTTTCTATTTCTTCCTGGTTCAATTTTGGTAGTTGATACATCTCTAGGAATGCACCCATTTCTTCCAGGTTATCTAATTTGCTGGCATAGAGTTGCTCATAATATGTTCTTATAAGTCCATTGTGTCATTTAAAGTCTTTATTTCCTTGTTAATCTTTTGCTTAGATGATCTGTCCATTTCAGTGAGGGGGGGGTGTTAAAGTCCGCCACTATTATTGTATTGCTGTCAATGTGTTTCTTTGCTTTTGTTACTAATTGGCTGATATAATTACCTGCTGCCATATTAGGGGCATAGATATTTACAATTGTTAGATCTTCTTGTTGGATAGACCCTAATTTAAGTAGGATATTGTGTCCTTCCTCATCTCTTATTAAAGTCTTTGGTTTAAAATCTAATTTGTCTCATATAAGGATTGCCACCCCAGCTTTCTTTTGCTGTCCATTAGCATGGTAAATGGTTTTCCAGCCCCTCACTTTCAATCTGGGGGTGTCTTTGGGTCTAAAATGTGTTTCTTGCAGACAGTATATCGATGGGTCTTGTTTTTGAATCCAATGTGATAGCCTGTGTCTTTTGATTGGGGCATTGAGCCCATTTACATTCAGGGTAACTATTGAATGATATGAATTTAGTGCCATTGTATTGCCTGTAAGGTGACTGTTACTGTGTATTGTCTGTGTTCCTTTCTGGTCTATGTTACTTTTAGGCTGTCTCTTTGCTTAGAGGACCCCTTTAATATTTCTTGAAGGGCTGGTTTTGTGTTTGGAAATTCCTTTAGTTTTTGTTTGTCCTGGAAGCTTTTTATCTCTCCTTCTATGCTCAATGACAGCCTAGTTGGATATAGTATTCTTGGCTGCATATTTTTCTCATTTAGTGCTCTGAAGATATCATGCCAGTCCTTTCTGGCCTGCCAGATCTCTGTGGTTAGGTCTGTTGCCAATCTAATGTTTCTACCTTTATAGGTTACATATCTCTTCTCCCGAGCTGTGTTCAGGATTTTCTCTTTGTCTCTGAGACTCGTAAGTTTTACTATTAGATGTCGGGGTGTTGACCTGTTTTTATTGATTTTGAGAGAGGTTCTCTGTGCCTCCTGCATTTTGATGCCTGTTTCCTTCCCCACATTAGGGAAGTTCTTTGTTATAATTTGCTCCAATATACCTTCTGCCCCGCTCTTTCTTCTTCTTCTGGGATCCCAGTTATTCTAATGTTGTTTCGTCTTACGGTATCGCTTATCTCTCGAATTCTGCCCTCATAATCCAGTAATTGTTTATATCTCTTTTTCTCAGCTTCTTTATTTTCTGTCATTTGGTCTTCTATACCACTGATTCTCTCTTCTGCCTCACTTATCCTAGCAGTTAGTGCCCCCATTTTTGATTGCACCTCATGAATAACCTTTTTGATTTCGACTTGGTTAGATTTTAGTTCTTTTATTTCTCCAGAAAGGGTTTCTCTAATAACTTCTATGCTTTTTTCAAGCCCAGCTAGTATCTTTAAAATCATGATTCTGAACTCTAGGTATGAGATCGTACTAATGTCCGTATTGAGTAGGTCCCTGGTAGAGGGTACTATCTCTTGTTCTTTTTGCTGAGGTGATTTTTTCCGTCTTGTCATTTTGTCCAGAGGAGAATAGATGAATGAGAGAACAAAATGCTAACAGGGTAACAATGTCCCTAGCAAATATACTCTAAACAAATCAGAAAAGACCTGAAACCAGGGGGAAAAGAAAGGGAAAGAAAGAAAAAAGAAAGAGGAAAAAAAAAGAAAAATAAAAAGATAAAAACAAACAGAAACAGAACAAAACATAAAATACAGAATATGATCAAATATGATCAGGCTGGTGCATAGATCAGTGCCACGCAGTAGATTTTGGGTGTATTTTGTTATGTTAGAAGAAAGTGCCTCCCAAAATTTTAAGGAAAGAAAGACATATATATATATACACAAAATAAGGGTTGATGCGATGAAGGGATGGAATATGACTGTGAAGATGAAAATTATAAAAAATTTTATAAAAGGAATTGATAAGTTGTTTGAAAAAAGAAAGAAGAGGATAAAAAAAAGAAGAAAAAGGGGGAGAGAATGTGATCAGGCAGGAGACTAGAACAAAGCCATATACTAGAAATTTAGGGTATATTTTGATCTGTTAGAGGAAACTGTACCTCAAAATTTTAAAGAGAGAATAATTTATATATATATATATCTATATATCTATAGATATATATATGCCAAAAATAAGGGTAACTACTATGAAGGGATAGAATATCACTCTAAAAATGAAAAAAATGTTTTTTAAAAAAGGGATTGAGAAGATGGTTGAAAAAGGGAAAAAGAAAAATTAAAAAAAAGTTAACTTTGAAAGACTAAAGAATCATGGTAAAAAAGCCATGAATTCTATGTGCAGTATTCCCCTAGCGCTGGAGTTCTCCCGTTCTCATTGATCGGTAAACTTGGGCTTGGCTTGCTGGCTGTTCGTGCTGATCTTCTGGGGGAGGGGCCTGTTGCTGTGGTTCCCAGACGTCTTTGCCGGAGGCGGAATTGCCCCGCCCTTGTCAGTCCGGGCTAAGTAATCTGCTCGGGTTTGCTCTCGGGAGCTTTTGTTCCCTGCAAGCTTTCAGTACAGCTTTGGAGGACGAGAGTGAAAATGGTGGCCTCCCAATCTCTGCCCCGGAGGAGCCGAGAACTTGGGGCCTGGCTTCTCAGCCCCCAGAGAAAAGCAGTCAGTCACTCCTGTCTCCCTGGTCTCCGGCCGCACTCCGTGCTCACCCGGCCTGTGACCGAGCATTTCTATCTCTGGCACCCAATTCGGTGTGGAGTCTCCAAGCCCAGCAGATCCTGTGGTGCGCTTTTGTGCCGCTCCTCCCGGGTGGGGGGAAGGGGAGTCTCCCTGGATCTGCCACTTGTTGGGTCCCTGCTGGAGGAGCAGTGGCCCAGCTGTGTCGCCAATCACAGTTTATGGCCACCCCAAGCTGAGAGCCCATGCCTCGGCTCCGTCTCTGCAGCCTGCTTCCTAGCACTGATACCCGGGAGCTCTGCTGCACTCAGGCACCCCCGGTCTTTCTGTGACCCCGAGGGTCCTGAGGCCACATGACCCGTGAGGGTTCCACCCCCTGCTTAGGCACTGGAGCGACGTCCCTCCGCGGAGGCGACTTCTAAAAGTTCCGATTTTGTGCTCCGCGGCTCTAGCACTTGCCAGAAGCGGCCGACGGAGGCCGCCTCCCCCGCTGTCTATCCTCCCGAATATTGCCTCAGATTCACTTCTCTGCAGGTTCTACCTTCTAGAAAGTGGTTGCTTTTTTGTTCAGAGTTGTTGCTATTCTTTTCTTCCATCTCCTGTTGAGTTTGTCGGTGTTCAGAATGATTTGATCCCTTTCCAGCTGAATTCCTGAGACCAGACGAAATCCAGGTCTCCTACCCCTCTGCCATCTTGCTCTACCCTCTGCCTCTACTTTTATCTTTAAATCCCTTTTTATTACATCTTTATGTTTCTGTCTCTCTTTTCCTGAAACTTTGTCCTTGCCCTCTGACTGGTCCTTTTCGTGACAGCCCTTGGTCTTAGTGGCTTGGGTAGAGCAGCCATGTCCAGCTTTGGTCACCAGTCTGTCTCCGTTTAGTTGGTCCCTGAGAGCCAAGTCCCCAGTGGCAAAATGCTGTGGTCAGAAGGGGATATGGAGTAATCCTTGTCCCTGTTAGAGTGGTAGAACTAACTTACCCCTTCATCGTCTATGAAATAGGGGTAGGAGTGATTGATACAAGTTGTAAAATTGAGTCCAGATTGATTTCAGGGCAGCGTGCATCCATGTTCCCTGCAGTGCTCTGAGATGCACTAGCATCAGGGGTGGAGGCCAGTGTTTCCTTCAGTAACTGGGAACCTTTCCCAAAATTGGGGTCTGACTGATAGTCATTCATTTTAGAGTTGGGAAATTTGGTTTTCCCCAAAGTATTACATAGCCTATGCAAGCATTATTTGTAAAAATTTAGTGAATTTATATTAATTTTATTTTCACATCAACAAGGATTTATCATGTTTGTGATGTACTTATAAATAGGACAGACCTTTTGGGATTAAGGCGACCAGAACACACATGCACATGCACACACATGCACGCGCATTCACGCACACACACACATCTCTTATCATGAACTCAGGGAGATTTGCTTCCAGCCTGGAGACCTTACAAATGAAATAATTGGGAAATATTTGTGATATTTCCCAATTAAGAACCCAGTGGAAAGTATGGTCAAATGTTGGATGGTTTGTTGTCAGCCAGAAGTACTGTTTTTTTGTGAATAATTTGGATCACTTTGTCCCTCTATTTGAAGGGAGATGGAATTTTCACATTATTGTGGTGGAGATGGGGCAGATATGTGGAGATCTGGTTTTCTAGAATGGAAGTGGTGATATTGTAGAAAGAATATTGGACTTGCAGGCCAAAGACTTGCATTCCAATTTTTGGTTTCATATTTGTTCACAGTAGGATCTTAAGCAAGTTAATTAACCTCTCTGAACCCAATTTGCTCATCTGTAAGATGGAGTTAATAATAATCTACTTTCAGGATTGCTGAGTAGAAGAAATAACAATAGACATGAGTGTATTCTGTAAACACTGAAGTGCTGTATTCATTAACGAGTTATTATTACAACAATGTTCACATTATAACTAACCTGAATGTCCAAATGTGGGATATGATGTGGAGTGTGGAGGGGGAGGAACGGACCTGTCCATTGTCCCCAGTGCCGTTGCTAATGAGCTGCCAGGTCTGAACTGGGAGCGCAAGAGTTCCTGCGGCTGACATGTAGACGGTGCAGCCTTGGGGAATGGTGTAGACCGGTGGCATTAAAGGTATTTGCAGTGCTGTACAGCATCACCATCATTTCCTTTCAGAATCTTCCATCACCTCAAGTGTACAGCCCGTACCTGTTCAGGAGTCGTTCCCTGTTTCTCCCTCGCACTTGCCCCTGACAACTACACATCTGCTTTCTGTGTCTGTGCATTTGCACTTTCTGGCTATTTCATGTAAATGGAATCCTACAATATAGGGCCTTCTGTGTCTGGCTTCTTCCAGCAAACACGATTTCTAGGTTCTTTCATGGTGTGGCCTGTGTCAGTACTTCATTCCTTTTAAGTCTGAGGAATAGTCCATGGTCTGTATATGTCAGTTTGCTTATCGGTCCCATAGTTGATGGACATTTGGGCTTTCCCTACCTTTTGGCTCTTGTGGACAGTGCTGCTGTGAACTTTGCCGTGCAGGTGTTTGTTCGGATCTTATCTGCTCCTGCGTCCCCTACTTCCTTCTCCATATGGCCAAAATCATCTTGTAGAAGATAAATCCAATCTCACCTCTTCCTTCAACCTTCAGAGGCCTCCCTTGCATTGTAGGATATGACTGAACCTCTGTAATGTGGTCTGCAGGCCCTGCGTGTTCTGGCTTTGCCCACTCCAGCAACTTGGCACTTCTCAGTCCCTGGAATTTGGCGTGCATCTGCTGCTGCTGGTCAGTCCCATAGCTTTTTAGCCCAGCCTGTAGAGCTCCTCTGGACTCTTCTTCACCAAGCTTACTCTCAGCTGAACTGCAGATTTCAGCAGAAGTCTTGCTTTCCTTTCCAGGGACACCTTTAGTGACTTCCAGACTGAGTCCAGCCCTGTGTTCTGTATTCTCTCACACTCTGCCCTTGTCCTTTGTAGCCTGTCTCACAATTGCAATTATGGTGGTTAATTGTGGATCCCTGAAAAACATAAGACCCATGAGGGATGGTACAGAGTTCTCTTGCATGCACTGTCAGTCCAGCACTGAGCACATTTCTCAACATGTAGTAGGTACTCCACATTAATTTGTTCAGTGTTGAAGGTGTCCAGTCCCCAAGAATAGGGACACACATCGCGGTCTCTGCCCTACCTCCCTGCTGCTCAGCACTTCCTGTTGTTTGCACAATGTGGGGCAGAAACAGGGAGGCCCCTTTGTCCTGCAAAGAATTTGGGGAATGTGCATCATTTCCTGTGAGGTCCATGTAGATGGCCGCGTTCCCCATGCTCCTGATAGCTGTAAGGTGAGAGGTGCGGTCTTTTTCTGAGAGACTGGAAAATAAAATGCAGGTGCCATGTGGGAAAATTGCTTTCATCTGGTCCATGACTGTTTTCTGTTAAATAGAGGAACTGCAACCCAAGCAAAAGTTGAGAATGGATGATGGCTGAAATTTATTAAACCCTGGGCCAGTGTTCATACATTTGAGATGATGTCAGAGCCATGAAGACAGAGTCACTTAATCTCCTACAGAGACTGAGTAAAGTTAGTGCCCTGTGGAGGAGCACTTACAATATTTTCCTCCTAGACACACGTGGGGCAAGTGGGGTCAAGTCGTTTCTGCCAGGATGACAGCAATGGTAACCATGCTGTGCAGGCTGCAAGCACGGAGGCTGCGGGGGCTGCACCCCTGGCTGGGGTGCACGGACGCACCACTGCAGGTGAACCACCACGGTGTTGACACAGGACAGGAAGGGCTTCACCTCCGCCAGTGGCTTGGGGTGAGGTCAGTGGTAGGAAGAGCAAGTGAAGCCCATCTAGACAGGTTCTCGGCTCCAGTGACCTTTGGATCCTTCTGACTCTTCCAGCCCACAAGGCATATGGAAAGTCTTAATGAGGAGATTGCTTTGTTAGGCACTTTTTTTTTTTTCCTACTAAAAGATTTTTAGTGAGGAAATTTGATGATAAAGCATTAATCATCCTACAAAATAATGGCCACCCCCATTGAGCAGGCCCCTGTGCTAGGCACTGGGCCGTGTTCCTTACATGCATCGTTACTTCTGAGTCCCCTCGGTGACCTCCCAGGTGGGCGTCCTGATGAACCCATTGTATAGATTGGACCAGAACTTGGAGAGATTAAGTAACTTGTCCGAGAGTATTTAGCTAATAAGTGACAGAGGTGGGATTCTTGCCCAGTTTTTTAAAATCCAGGGCCCTTTCTCTTAACCATTACAGTGAATTGACACTATTTTGGAGGTTTGGGACAAGTTCAGGACTCTTTCAGGATTCAGTCCTATGCAGAAGAAAGTGGTAATAGATGATGAACTGGAGACATTTGTCATCATTGTCCCTGGGGAACCCACGGTGGATTTCTTCGGAGTCATGCATAGGCAGGTGTGCTCATGTGTGGGGACACACACACACACACACACACACACACACACTCTCTCTCTCTCTCTCTCTCTCTCTCTTTCTCTCTTTCTCTCTCTCTCTCTCACCAAAAACAAAGGCAAAAGCAAAAACAGGCAGATGAACCACGAGCCTCCAGGGGTAGTGCCTTTCTGCCTGGCATACAGGGCCTGCTGACTTGGTTCAGGTTGTCGGGGTTAGAATCATGTGACCAAACTAAGTATGCAGTCTTCCTTTTGGACCCTGTTCTGGAATTGTGTTGCTGGATCAGTGCTACGTTGACTTAGGGCATTATCCCTTTGACAGTATCAGAAAGGGGTAGTTTGCATCCCTGTGTTCCTTTATATATATATATAGCCTCCTGACAAGATACTGAAGACCATGTTGTGATTCACAGGAAAGTGATATGGTTCAGGGCTTAAGATGATAAGCTCTTGGGACAACTGTCTGGTTCAAATCCCAGTTGTGCTGCATGTCCCCATGTGATGTGGGACTAGTTACTAAAACAATCTGTACTTTCCTTTTCTCTTCCAGGAAGTGCAGGTAATGATGGTATCTTCCTGTGCAGGTTAATTTTTTGTGTTAGCTTGGCTCAGCCCTGGTGCCCAGATGCTGGAGGTCTTCTCTAGATGAGATTCACATTTCAATCCATAGACTTTGAGTGAAGCAAACGACTCTCTGGTGTGGGGGGCCTCGATAGAAAGACTGATCTTCCCTGGGCAAGAAGGAATTCTGCCAGCAGATAGCCTTCAGACTCAACCTGCAACATCAACTGCTCCCTGGGTGTCCAGCCTGCTGGCCTACCCCACAGATTTTGGACCTGCCAGCCCTTATAATTACATGAGCCAATTCCTTAAAATATGTCTCTCTCTGATATATCGTGGGGTATTATTATACATACATGTATGCTGATGGTTCTCTTTATCTGGAGAAGCCTGCCTACTATACTACTACACTTCCTCATTAGGTTGTTGTTTGGAGGATTAAATGCGTTATTACATAGAAGCTCACAGAGTGGTGCCTGGCACAGAGGAAGAGGTCACCATTTTAGCAATTACATAAAATCGAGTCCTGACTAATGCGGTCTGCATGCATACTCTGCAAGGGTGAGGCACTGGGCAGGACGTGGGGTTGATGAAGGCACAGGCCTTGCCCTCGAGAATAGGGCAGTCCAGTGGGAGAACAGGCATGCATTCTGGCAATTGAAATACACGAGGAGAAAGAGAGAAAAAGAGGTGACCTAATTGTGTCCTGACTCTCAGACACCTTGACCTGGTGCTCAAGGTTAGTGCCTTTATTTAGGTCCTTCTAGTGTCATAAGAAAGGGTGAGTTTAAGGTTATGTCAGGTCAGTCTCCCAAATGTGAGACTGGCTTTTGTACTGAGAAACTGATTCTTTTTTAGTACCAGGGTTACAAAAGGCAAAGCTGCAAATGAATCTGGACCACTAGGCCGTGGTTCAGGTCAAGAGCAAGTGTTTTCGTGGCAGATATATGCACCCATTGATAGTAAGACTGGCACAGGTACAGGTTAATTAGAAAGGCAGCTCCTGTCCTTGGAAAACCCAGAGCCTGGGGAGGGATGTTCCTACCTGAACAGCAATTCCAGTGCCAGCCCAACTGGAGTGGAGATTAGTGCTGGGGAAAGGGGAGCACAGAGGACGGAATGACTGAGCTGACTGGAAGCAAGGAAGACGTCCTAGTTTCTGTGGGGAAATGGTAGTTTGAGGAGAAGGTGGGGGGAAGAAAGCCTCCCAGAAAGAGGCAGAGCCTGAGCCAGGCCTTGCTTGGCAGGGAGGAAGCACTGGAATGTTTGGTGAGCTGCAGAAGGTCTCTGTGTCCTGGGAGCGGGGGGGCGAGTAGCATTAACGAGGGAAGTGAGACCTGCTCAGCCTCTGCAAAGCCCCTTTGTAACAAACCTGTGTGCAGGATGCATGATCCACGTTGAATTTGAGAAAGTAGTGGCGCAGTTGCTGAAGAGTTGCTTTTGCTCTAGCCCACATCCTTTACTGAATTTGAAGATAATTCATGGCACCATCCAGAGTAGGAATCCCGGTTCTTCTGAGACAAAAGCATTGCCATATTCTCTCTCACAGCTCCTCTAACACCCAGCATGGTGCTCTGCATGCAATTCATTTTTATAGAAATGAATTAAACTGTAAACCTTTGCTTTTTAGCTCATTCAATCCAATCAATCAGTGTTTGGTGATTGTTGACAGAAATGTAATCAAAGAATTTCAGATCTAGAAGGACCCTTGGATACCTACTATTCATCTGGTCCATTATAGAGATGAAGACACTAAGGCCTTGAGATGTTATGTTAAGTTGCCCCCAAATTACCAAGTGGCATGGCTTTTCAGGTAAAGGCCACTCAACTCGTTATAGTCTAAGAAACAGAATGGTTCCAGAAGATTTGCATATGTCTTCAGATATGGTCTGGTCACTTGTTTGTGGCATTCTTCTCTGTTACTTAGAGAGTGGTGCTGATAAGATAAAGATTGTTGGTCTAGTTCCATTATGGGCGAGTCGTCTGGCACCTGCCCCTTGGTGATGGACTGCACTGCTCACGCGCTCCTAACCTGAAAGGTTGGCGGTGGGAGTGCAGCTGGATCAGGGCAGAGTCATCCTTCGGTATTTAGTGGGCATTTTCCAGAACTGTGTGAGTTGCTGGGGTTTAAAGGGTGTCAGAAGGATGAATCAGACATGGTTGTTGCCATCTTGAAATTCGAAGTCCATTGCCAAAAAGCATAAGCACAAGAAACAGGACAAGAAAAGAGTAAAATACAGAAGGCAGTTTCAGGATGGCCCGGCTTCCAGGTTCTTGCCCTCATGGTGGTAGGCCATTGTCTCTGTAACCTCAGCCAGGGCTCAGTTTTGCTCGTTCTCCACTTAGATCAGAACCATTTGGTACCCTTGCAATAATTTACCATTAAAAAGAGAATGAATTGAGGTTTCCATCCTGAAAAATCAAGGAGGAAACATCAGAAAAGTTCAGGAAGCATTATTTGCCAGTCAGTGAAGTTAGAAATTCTGCACAAGGGAATGTTGTTAGGGCATGCTCCAGAATTCCTCAAGGTGGACTGCGTTTTCTACAGAGAAAAAAGGAGCAGGAAAACGCTAGTTTGTGATACTGTTCCATAGGCTAAGGGAGTCTGTGGGCTATGCATTATCTCCCCGGTGGAATAAACACTGGGGCCAAATTGATTTTGGATGGAAAATCCTTTTGGAAATTGACAGGTGATTTTACCATTCTACTGAATCTCTTAGAAGCAGAAAACCTTGCTTTTTGGTAATCTGGATTGGGTGTATGTTACCAAGGACATCCAAAAAGAGCCACCTTCTCGTAACAGGACCCATGGCAGTTCTGCATAGGGAAAAAAGGTGTTCATACACCTGCCTTGCTAGAGTGATCCTTATAGGACCACATGGTTTGTTATGTGTAAGTTCCCATAAGAAACTTAGCAGAATTAGACACAGAACCAACCCAGATCACAAAAAGATAGTCATAAGCACCTCCTCTAAAATGAAGTCCTTTCAAGACTACCCACTCAAAGGAATCTTTGTATCACCTGCAATTCTTCGCCCAGGCTGTAGCACACAGTAAGTGCATACTGAATGCCTAAGGAATGAATGGGAAGAATGCATGATGATGGTAAAAAGGAGACATAGGGGGCACCTGGGAGGCTCAGTCTGTTAAGTGTCTGCCTTCGGCTTGGGTCATGATCCCAGGGTCCTGGGATCAAGCCCTGATCGGGCTCGCTGCTCAGCGGGGCGCCTGCTTCTCTCTCTCATCCCCACTCATGCGCTCTCTCTCTCCCTCTCTCTCAAATAAATAAATAAAATAAAAAGACATAGAAACACATCTAGTGTCTTTGGCTCTGTATGAACATGCATAAATAATTAAGAAAATGACTGGAGTTACAGATTTGGGAAATAACTGCTCAGGATAATATTTCTGCACACATGTATTGAGATTACACTTTCCAGGCTGGAATGTCATCTAATGTGGCCTTCACAACAGAGTACACACTTCTGCTCCCATGTTGTAGAAACTGAGTGACTGCCATAGATGATTGCCCGAAGAAACACGTGTTCATTGATTGAAACAATGGTGCTGCTCTGGTGGGGATGTTGATGGGGGGTGGGCTGTATGTGTGTAGGGCAGAGGGCGTATGGGGAATCTCTGGAGAATCTCCAGAGAGATTCTCTAGAATCTCTTTCAATCTTGCTGTGATGCAGAACTGATCTACAAAATAAAGTGTTTATTGAAAAAACAGAGCGAAAATATAGTGAGTGAATACATGAGTGATCTATGCAAGGTGATAGAGCAGATGGAACTTGGTTCTTCGGATTTCTGGTTAGTACCTCAATTTAAGGTCACTCCTTTTTTTGGTTTTATTTTTTATTTTTATTTTTTAATAATTTTTATTGTTATGTTAATCACCATACATTACATCATTAGTTTTTGATGTAGTGTTCCATGATTCATTGTTTGTGCATAACACCCAGTGCTCCACGCAGAATGTGCCCTCTTTCATACCCATCACCAGACTAACCCATCCCCCCACCCCCTCCCTTCTAGAACCCTCAGTTTGTTTTTCAGAGTCCATCATCTCTCATGGTTCGTCTCCCCCTCCGATTTACTCCCCTTCATTCTTCCCCTCCTGCTATCTTCTTTTTTTTTTCTTAACATATATTGCATTATTTGTTTCAGAAGTACAGATCCTTGATTCATCAGTCTTGTACAATTCACAGTGCTCACCATAGCACATACCCTCCCCAATGTCTATCACCCAGCCACCCCATCTCTCCCACCCCCCACCACTCCAGCAACCCTCCGTTTGTTTCCTGAGATTAAGAATTCTTCATATCTGTGAGGTCATATGATACATGTCTTTCTCTGATTGACTTATTTCACTCAGCATAACACCCTCCAGTTCCATCCACGTCGTTGCAAATGGCAAGATCTCATTCCTTTTGATGGCTGCATAATATTCCATTGTGTATATATACCACTTCTTCTTTATCCATTCATCTGTCGATGGACATCTTGGCTCTTTCCACAGTTTGGCTATTGTGGACATTGCTGCTGTAAAGATCGGGGTGCACGTACCCCTTCGGATCCCTACATTTGTATCTTTGGGGTAAATACCCAGTAGTGCAATTGCTGGATCGTATGGTAGCTCTATTTTCAACTGTTTGAGGAACCTCCATACTGTTTTCCAGAGGGGTTGCACCAGCTTGCATTCCCACCAACAGTGTAGGAGGGTTCCCCTTTCTCCACATCTCCGCCAACATCTGTCGTTTCCTGACTTGTTAATTTTAGCCATTCTGACGGGTGTGAGGTGGTATCTCATTGAGGTTTTGATTGGATTTCCCTGATGCCGAGCGTTGTGGAGCACTTTTTCACGTGTCTGTTGGCCATCTGGATGTCTTCTTTGGAAAAATGTCTGTTCATGTCTTCTGCCCATTTCTTGTTTGGATTATTTGTTCTTTGGGTGTTGAGTTTGATAAGTTTTTTATAGATTTTGGATACTAGCCCTTTATCTGATATGTCATTTGCAAATATCTTCTCCCATTCTGTTGGTTGTCTTTTGGTTTTGTGGACTGTTTCTTTTACTGTGCAAAAGCTTTTGATCTTGATGAAATCCCAATAGTTCATTTTTGCCCTGGCTTCCCTTGCCTTTGGCGATGTTTCTAGGAGGAAGTTGCTGCGGCTGAGGTTGAAGAGGTTGCTGCCTGTGTTCTCCTTTAGGATTTTGATGGACTCCTGTCTCACGTTTAGGTCTTTCAACCATTTGGAGTCTATTTCTGTGTGTGGTGTAAGGAAATGGTCCAGTTTCATTCTTCTGCATGTGGCTGTCCAATTTTCCCAACACCAGTTGTTGAAGAGACTGTCTTTTTTCCATTGGACATTCTTTCCTGCTTTGTCAAAGATAAGTTGACCATAGAGTTGAGGGTCCATTTCTGGGCTCTCGATTCTGTTCCATTGATCTATGTGTCTGTTTTTGTGCCAGTACCATACTGTCTTGATGATGACAGCTTTGTAATAGAGCTGGAAGTCCAGAATTGTGATGCCGCCAGCTTTGCTTTTCTTTTTCAATATTCCTCTGGCTATTCGGGGTCTCCTCTGGTTCCATACAAATTTTAGGATTATTTGTTCCATTTCTTTGAAAAAGGTGGATGGTGTTTTGATGGGGATGGCATTGAATGTGTAGATTGCTCTAGGTAGCACTGACATCTTCACAATGTTTGTTCTCCCAATCCATGAGCATGGAACGTTTTTCCATTTCTTTGTGTCTTCTTCAATTTCTTTCATGAGTATTT
>NW_027398030.1:0-14531 GCF_003265705.2 Callorhinus ursinus
GTTTTTCCATTTCTTTGTGTCTTCTTCAATTTCTTTCATGAGTATTTTATAGTTTTCTGAGTACAGATCCTTTGCCTCTTTGGTTAGATCTATTCCTAGGTATCTATGGTTTTGGGTGCAATTGTAAATGGGATGGACACGTTGATTTGTCTCTCTTATGTCTTGTTGTTGGTGTATAGGAATGCCACTGATTTCTGTGCATTGATTTTATATCCTGCCACTTTACTGAATTCCTGTATGAGTTCTAGCAGTTTTCCGGTGGAATCTTTTGGGTTTTCCACATGAAGTATCATGTCATCTGCAAACAGTGAGAGTTTGACTTCTTCTTTGCCGATCTGGATGCCTTTGATTTCTTTTTGTTGTCTGATTGCTGTGCCTAGGACTTCTAATACTATGTTGAATAGCAGTGGTGATAGTGGACATCCCTGCTGTGTTCCTGACCTTAGGGGGAAAGCTCTCAGTTTTTCCCCATTGAGAATGATATTCGCTGTAGGTTTTTCATAGATGGCTTTTATGATATTGAGGTATGTACCCTCTATCCCTATACTCTGAAGAGTTTTGATCAAGAAAGGATGCTGTACTTTGTCAAATGCTTTTTCTGCATCTATTGAGAGGATCATATGATTCTTGTTCTTTCTTTTGTTAATGTATTGTATCACGTTGATTGATTTGCAGATGTTGAACCAACCTTGCAGCCCAGGGATAAATCCCGCTTGGTCGTGGTGAATAATCCTTTTAATGTACTGTTGGATCCTATTGGCTAGTATTTGGGTGAGAATTTTTGCATCCATGTTCATCAAGGATATTGGTCTGTAATTCTCCTTTTTGATGGGGTCTTTGTCTGGTTTGGGGATCAAGGTAATGCTGGCCTCATAAAACGAGTTCGGATGTTTCCCTTCCATTTCTATTTTTTGGAACAGTTTCAGGAGAATAGGTATTAATTCTTCTTTAAATGTCTGATAGAATTCCCCTGGGAAGCCATCTGGCCCTGGGCTTTTGTTTGTTGGGAGATTTTTGATGACTGCTTCAATTTCCTTAGTGGCTCTAGGTCTGTTCAGGTTTTCTGTTTCTTCCTGGTTCAATTTTGGTAGTTGATACATCTCTAGGAATGCACCCATTTCTTCCAGGTTATCTAATTTGCTGGCATAGAGTTGCTCATAATATGTTCTTATAAGTCCATTGTGTCATTTAAAGTCTTTATTTCCTTGTTAATCTTTTGCTTAGATGATCTGTCCATTTCAGTGAGGGGGGGTGTTAAAGTCCGCCACTATTATTGTATTGCTGTCAATGTGTTTCTTTGCTTTTGTTACTAATTGGCTGATATAATTACCTGCTGCCATATTAGGGGCATAGATATTTACAATTGTTAGATCTTCTTGTTGGATAGACCCTAATTTAAGTAGGATATTGTGTCCTTCCTCATCTCTTATTAAAGTCTTTGGTTTAAAATCTAATTTGTCTCATATAAGGATTGCCACACCAGCTTTCTTTTGGTGCCCATTAGCATGGTAAATGGTTTTCCAGCCCCTCACTTTCAATCTGGGGGTGTCTTTGGGTCTAAAATGTGTTTCTTGCAGACAGTATATCGATGGGTCTTGTTTTTGAATCCAATCTGATAGCCTGTGTCTTTTGATTGGGGCATTGAGCCCATTTACATTCAGGGTAACTATTGAATGATATGAATTTAGTGCCATTGTATTGCCTGTAAGGTGACTGTTACTGTGTATTGTCTGTGTTCCTTTCTGGTCTATGTTACTTTTAGGCTGTCTCTTTGCTTAGAGGACCCCTTTAATATTTCTTGAAGGGCTGGTTTTGTGTTTGGAAATTCCTTTAGTTTTTGTTTGTCCTGGAAGCTTTTTATCTCTCCTTCTATGCTCAATGACAGCCTAGTTGGATATAGTATTCTTGGCTGCATATTTTTCTCATTTAGTGCTCTGAAGATATCATGCCAGTCCTTTCTGGCCTGCCAGATCTCTGTGGTTAGGTCTGTTGCCAATCTAATGTTTCTACCTTTATAGGTTACATATCTCTTCTCCCGAGCTGTGTTCAGGATTTTCTCTTTGTCTCTGAGACTCGTAAGTTTTACTATTAGATGTCGGGGTGTTGACCTGTTTTTATTGATTTTGAGAGAGGTTCTCTGTGCCTCCTGCATTTTGATGCCTGTTTCCTTCCCCACATTAGGGAAGTTCTTTGTTATAATTTGCTCCAATATACCTTCTGCCCCGCTCTTTCTTCTTCTTCTGGGATCCCAGTTATTCTAATGTTGTTTCGTCTTACGGTATCGCTTATCTCTCGAATTCTGCCCTCATAATCCAGTAATTGTTTATATCTCTTTTTCTCAGCTTCTTTATTTTCTGTCATTTGGTCTTCTATACCACTGATTCTCTCTTCTGCCTCACTTATCCTAGCAGTTAGTGCCCCCATTTTTGATTGCACCTCATGAATAACCTTTTTGATTTCGACTTGGTTAGATTTTAGTTCTTTTATTTCTCCAGAAAGGGTTTCTCTAATAACTTCTATGCTTTTTTCAAGCCCAGCTAGTATCTTTAAAATCATGATTCTGAACTCTAGGTATGAGATCGTACTAATGTCCGTATTGAGTAGGTCCCTGGTAGAGGGTACTATCTCTTGTTCTTTTTGCTGAGGTGATTTTTTCCGTCTTGTCATTTTGTCCAGAGGAGAATAGATGAATGAGAGAACAAAATGCTAACAGGGTAACAATGTCCCTAGCAAATATACTCTAAACAAATCAGAAAAGACCTGAAACCAGGGGGAAAAGAAAGGGAAAGAAAGAAAAAAGAAAGAGGAAAAAAAAAGAAAAATAAAAAGATAAAAACAAACAGAAACAGAACAAAACATAAAATACAGAATATGATCAAATATGATCAGGCTGGTGCATAGATCAGTGCCACGCAGTAGATTTTGGGTGTATTTTGTTATGTTAGAAGAAAGTGCCTCCCAAAATTTTAAGGAAAGAAAGACATATATATATATACACAAAATAAGGGTTGATGCGATGAAGGGATGGAATATGACTGTGAAGATGAAAATTATAAAAAATTTTATAAAAGGAATTGATAAGTTGTTTGAAAAAAGAAAGAAGAGGATAAAAAAAAGAAGAAAAAGGGGGAGAGAATGTGATCAGGCAGGAGACTAGAACAAAGCCATATACTAGAAATTTAGGGTATATTTTGATCTGTTAGAGGAAACTGTACCTCAAAATTTTAAAGAGAGAATAATTTATATATATATATATCTATATATCTATAGATATATATATGCCAAAAATAAGGGTAACTACTATGAAGGGATAGAATATCACTCTAAAAATGAAAAAAATGTTTTTTAAAAAAGGGATTGAGAAGATGGTTGAAAAAGGGAAAAAGAAAAATTAAAAAAAAGTTAACTTTGAAAGACTAAAGAATCATGGTAAAAAAGCCATGAATTCTATGTGCAGTATTCCCCTAGCGCTGGAGTTCTCCCGTTCTCATTGATCGGTAAACTTGGGCTTGGCTTGCTGGCTGTTCTTGCTGATCTTCTGGGGGAGGGGCCTGTTGCTGTGGTTCCCAGATGTCTTTGCCGGAGGCGGAATTGCCCCGTGCTTGTCGGTCCGGGCTAAGTAATCTGCTCGGATTTGCTCTCGGGAGCTTTTGTTCCCTGCAAGCTTTCAGTACAGCTTTGGAGGACGAGAGTGAAAATGGTGGCCTCCCAATCTCTGCCCCGGAGGGGCCGAGAACTTGGGGCCTGGCTTCTCAGCCCCCAGAGAAAAGCAGTCAGTCACTCCTGTCTCCCCGGTCTCCGGCTGCACTCCGTGCTCACTCGGCCTGTGACCGAGCATTTCTATCTCTGGCACCCAATTCGGTGTGGAGGCTCCAAGCCCAGCAGATCCTGTGGTGCGCTTTTGTGCCGCTCCTCCTGGGTGGGGGGAAGGGGAGTCTCCCTGGATCTGCCACTTGTTGGGTCCCTGCTGGAGGAGCAGTGGCCCAACTGTGTCGCCAATCGCAGTTTATGGCCACCCCAAGCTGAGAGCCCATGCCTCGGCTCCGTCTCTGCAGCCCGCTTCCTAGCACTGATACCCGGGAGCTCTGCTGCACTCAGGCACCCCTGGTCTTTATGTGACCCCGAGGGTCCTGAGGCCACATGACCCGTGAGGGTTCCACCCCCTGCTTAGGCACTGGAGCGACGTCCCTCCGCGGAGGCGACTTCTAAAAGTTCCGATTTTGTGCTCCGCGGCTCTAGCACTTGCCAGAAGCGGCCGACGGAGGCCGCCTCCCCCGCCGTCTATCCTCCCGAATATTGCCTCAGATTCACTTCTCTGCAGGTTCTACCTTCTAGAAAGTGGTTGCTTTTTTGTTCAGAGTTGTTGCTATTCTTTTCTTCCATCTCCTGTTGAGTTTGTCGGTGTTCAGAATGATTTGATCCCTTTCCAGCTGAATTCCTGAGACCAGACGAAATCCAGGTCTCCTACCCCTCTGCCATCTTGCTCTACCCTCTGCCTCTACTTTTATCTTTAAATCCCTTTTTATTACATCTTTATGTTTCTGTCTCTCTTTTCCTGAAACTTTGTCCTTGCCCTCTGACTGGTCCTTTTCGTGACAGCCCTTGGTCTTAGTGGCTTGGGTAGAGCAGCCATGTCCAGCTTTGGTCACCAGTCTGTCTCCGTTTAGTTGGTCCCTGAGAGCCAAGTCCCCAGTGGCAAAATGCTGTGGTCAGAAGGGGATATGGAGTAATCCTTGTCCCTGTTAGAGTGGTAGAACTAACTTACCCCTTCATCGTCTATGAAATAGGGGTAGGAGTGATTGATACAAGTTGTAAAATTGAGTCCAGATTGATTTCAGGGCAGCGTGCATCCATGTTCCCTGCAGTGCTCTGAGATGCACTAGCATCAGGGGTGGAGGCCAGTGTTTCCTTCAGTAACTGGGAACCTTTCCCAAAATTGGGGTCTGACTGATAGTCATTCATTTTAGAGTTGGGAAATTTGGTTTTCCCCAAAGTATTACATAGCCTATGCAAGCATTATTTGTAAAAATTTAGTGAATTTATATTAATTTTATTTTCACATCAACAAGGATTTATCATGTTTGTGATGTACTTATAAATAGGACAGACCTTTTGGGATTAAGGCGACCAGAACACACATGCACGTGCACACACATGCACGCGCATTCACGCACACACACACATCTCTTATCATGAACTCAGGGAGATTTGCTTCCAGCCTGGAGACCTTACAAATGAAATAATTGGGAAATATTTGTGATATTTCCCAATTAAGAACCCAGTGGAAAGTATGGTCAAATGTTGGATGGTTTGTTGTCAGCCAGAAGTACTGTTTTTTTGTGAATAATTTGGATCACTTTGTCCCTCTATTTGAAGGGAGATGGAATTTTCACATTATTGTGGTGGAGATGGGGCAGATATGTGGAGATCTGGTTTTCTAGAATGGAAGTGGTGATATTGTAGAAAGAATATTGGACTTGCAGGCCAAAGACTTGCATTCCAATTTTTGGTTTCATATTTGTTCACAGTAGGATCTTAAGCAAGTTAATTAACCTCTCTGAACCCAATTTGCTCATCTGTAAGATGGAGTTAATAATAATCTACTTTCAGGATTGCTGAGTAGAAGAAATAACAATAGACATGAGTGTATTCTGTAAACACTGAAGTGCTGTATTCATTAACGAGTTATTATTACAACAATGTTCACATTATAACTAACCTGAATGTCCAAATGTGGGATATGATGTGGAGTGTGGAGGGGGAGGAACGGACCTGTCCATTGTCCCCAGTGCCGTTGCTAATGAGCCGCCAGGTCTGAACTGGGAGCGCAAGAGTTCCTGCGGCTGACATGTAGACGGTGCAGCCTTGGGGAATGGTGTAGACCGGTGGCATTAAAGGTATTTGCAGTGCTGTACAGCATCACCATCATTTCCTTTCAGAATCTTCCATCACCTCAAGTGTACAGCCCGTACCTGTTCAGGAGTCGTTCCCTGTTTCTCCCTCGCACTTGCCCCTGACAACTACACATCTGCTTTCTGTGTCTGTGCATTTGCACTTTCTGGCTATTTCATGTAAATGGAATCCTACAATATAGGGCCTTCTGTGTCTGGCTTCTTCCAGCAAACACGATTTCTAGGTTCTTTCATGGTGTGGCCTGTGTCAGTACTTCATTCCTTTTAAGTCTGAGGAATAGTCCATGGTCTGTATATGTCAGTTTGCTTATCGGTCCCATAGTTGATGGACATTTGGGCTTTCCCTACCTTTTGGCTCTTGTGGACAGTGCTGCTGTGAACTTTGCCGTGCAGGTGTTTGTTCGGATCTTATCTGCTCCTGCGTCCCCTACTTCCTTCTCCATATGGCCAAAATCATCTTGTAGAAGATAAATCCAATCTCACCTCTTCCTTCAACCTTCAGAGGCCTCCCTTGCATTGTAGGATATGACTGAACCTCTGTAATGTGGTCTGCAGGCCCTGCGTGTTCTGGCTTTGCCCACTCCAGCAACTTGGCACTTCTCAGTCCCTGGAATTTGGCGTGCATCTGCTGCTGCTGGTCAGTCCCATAGCTTTTTAGCCCAGCCTGTAGAGCTCCTCTGGACTCTTCTTCACCAAGCTTACTCTCAGCTGAACTGCAGATTTCAGCAGAAGTCTTGCTTTCCTTTCCAGGGACACCTTTAGTGACTTCCAGACTGAGTCCAGCCCTGTGTTCTGTATTCTCTCACACTCTGCCCTTGTCCTTTGTAGCCTGTCTCACAATTGCAATTATGGTGGTTAATTGTGGATCCCTGAAAAACATAAGACCCATGAGGGATGGTACAGAGTTCTCTTGCATGCACTGTCAGTCCAGCACTGAGCACATTTCTCAACATGTAGTAGGTACTCCACATTAATTTGTTCAGTGTTGAAGGTGTCCAGTCCCCAGGAATAGGGACACACATCGCGGTCTCTGCCCTACCTCCCTGCTGCTCAGCACTTCCTGTTGTTTGCACAATGTGGGGCAGAAACAGGGAGGCCCCTTTGTCCTGCAAAGAATTTGGGGAATGTGCATCATTTCCTGTGAGGTCCATGTAGATGGCCGCGTTCCCCATGCTCCTGATAGCTGTAAGGTGAGAGGTGCGGTCTTTTTCTGAGAGACTGGAAAATAAAATGCAGGTGCCATGTGGGAAAATTGCTTTCATCTGGTCCATGACTGTTTTCTGTTAAATAGAGGAACTGCAACCCAAGCAAAAGTTGAGAATGGATGATGGCTGAAATTTATTAAACCCTGGGCCAGTGTTCATACATTTGAGATGATGTCAGAGCCATGAAGACAGAGTCACTTAATCTCCTACAGAGACTGAGTAAAGTTAGTGCCCTGTGGAGGAGCACTTACAATATTTTCCTCCTAGACACACGTGGGGCAAGTGGGGTCAAGTCGTTTCTGCCAGGATGACAGCAATGGTAACCATGCTGTGCAGGCTGCAAGCACGGAGGCTGCGGGGGCTGCACCCCTGGCTGGGGTGCACGGACGCACCACTGCAGGTGAACCACCACGGTGTTGACACAGGACAGGAAGGGCTTCACCTCCGCCAGTGGCTTGGGGTGAGGTCAGTGGTAGGAAGAGCAAGTGAAGCCCATCTAGACAGGTTCTCGGCTCCAGTGACCTTTGGATCCTTCTGACTCTTCCAGCCCACAAGGCATATGGAAAGTCTTAATGAGGAGATTGCTTTGTTAGGCACTTTTTTTTTTTTCCTACTAAAAGATTTTTAGTGAGGAAATTTGATGATAAAGCATTAATCATCCTACAAAATAATGGCCACCCCCATTGAGCAGGCCCCTGTGCTAGGCACTGGGCCGTGTTCCTTACATGCATCGTTACTTCTGAGTCCCCTCGGTGACCTCCCAGGTGGGCGTCCTGATGAACCCATTGTATAGATTGGACCAGAACTTGGAGAGATTAAGTAACTTGTCCGAGAGTATTTAGCTAATAAGTGACAGAGGTGGGATTCTTGCCCAGTTTTTTAAAATCCAGGGCCCTTTCTCTTAACCATTACAGTGAATTGACACTATTTTGGAGGTTTGGGACAAGTTCAGGACTCTTTCAGGATTCAGTCCTATGCAGAAGAAAGTGGTAATAGATGATGAACTGGAGACATTTGTCATCATTGTCCCTGGGGAACCCACGGTGGATTTCTTCGGAGTCATGCATAGGCAGGTGTGCTCATGTGTGGGGACACACACACACACACACACACACACACACACTCTCTCTCTCTCTCTCTCTCTCTCTCTCTCTTTCTCTCTTTCTCTCTCTCTCTCTCACCAAAAACAAAGGCAAAAGCAAAAACAGGCAGATGAACCACGAGCCTCCAGGGGTAGTGCCTTTCTGCCTGGCATACAGGGCCTGCTGACTTGGTTCAGGTTGTCGGGGTTAGAATCATGTGACCAAACTAAGTATGCAGTCTTCCTTTTGGACCCTGTTCTGGAATTGTGTTGCTGGATCAGTGCTACGTTGACTTAGGGCATTATCCCTTTGACAGTATCAGAAAGGGGTAGTTTGCATCCCTGTGTTCCTTTATATATATATATAGCCTCCTGACAAGATACTGAAGACCATGTTGTGATTCACAGGAAAGTGATATGGTTCAGGGTTTAAGATGATAAGCTCTTGGGACAACTGTCTGGTTCAAATCCCAGTTGTGCTGCATGTCCCCATGTGATGTGGGACTAGTTACTAAAACAATCTGTACTTTCCTTTTCTCTTCCAGGAAGTGCAGGTAATGATGGTATCTTCCTGTGCAGGTTAATTTTTTGTGTTAGCTTGGCTCAGCCCTGGTGCCCAGATGCTGGAGGTCTTCTCTAGATGAGATTCACATTTCAATCCATAGACTTTGAGTGAAGCAAACGACTCTCTGGTGTGGGGGGCCTCGATAGAAAGACTGATCTTCCCTGGGCAAGAAGGAATTCTGCCAGCAGATAGCCTTCAGACTCAACCTGCAACATCAACTGCTCCCTGGGTATCCAGCCTGCTGGCCTACCCCACAGATTTTGGACCTGCCAGCCCTTATAATTACATGAGCCAATTCCTTAAAATATGTCTCTCTCTGATATATCGTGGGGTATTATTATACATACATGTATGCTGATGGTTCTCTTTATCTGGAGAAGCCTGCCTACTATACTACTACACTTCCTCATTAGGTTGTTGTTTGGAGGATTAAATGCGTTATTACATATGAAGCTCACAGAGTGGTGCCTGGCACAGAGGAAGAGGTCACCATTTTAGCAATTACATAAAATCGAGTCCTGACTAATGCGGTCTGCATGCATACTCTGCAAGGGTGAGGCACTGGGCAGGACGTGGGGTTGATGAAGGCACAGGCCTTGCCCTCGAGAATAGGGCAGTCCAGTGGGAGAACAGGCATGCATTCTGGCAATTGAAATACACGAGGAGAAAGAGAGAAAAAGAGGTGACCTAATTGTGTCCTGACTCTCAGACACCTTGACCTGGTGCTCAAGGTTAGTGCCTTTATTTAGGTCCTTCTAGTGTCATAAGAAAGGGTGAGTTTAAGGTTATGTCAGGTCAGTCTCCCAAATGTGAGACTGGCTTTTGTACTGAGAAACTGATTCTTTTTTAGTACCAGGGTTACAAAAGGCAAAGCTGCAAATGAATCTGGACCACTAGGCCGTGGTTCAGGTCAAGAGCAAGTGTTTTCGTGGCAGATATATGCACCCATTGATAGTAAGACTGGCACAGGTACAGGTTAATTACAAAGGCAGCTCCTGTCCTTGGAAAACCCAGAGCCTGGGGAGGGATGTTCCTACCTGAACAGCAATTCCAGTGCCAGCCCAACTGGAGTGGAGATTAGTGCTGGGGAAAGGGGAGCACAGAGGACGGAATGACTGAGCTGACTGGAAGCAAGGAAGACGTCCTAGTTTCTGTGGGGAAATGGTAGTTTGAGGAGAAGGTGGGGGGAAGAAAGCCTCCCAGAAAGAGGCAGAGCCTGAGCCAGGCCTTGCTTGGCAGGGAGGAAGCACTGGAATGTTTGGTGAGCTGCAGAAGGTCTCTGTGTCCTGGGAGCGGGGGGGCGAGTAGCATTAACGAGGGAAGTGAGACCTGCTCAGCCTCTGCAAAGCCCCTTTGTAACAAACCTGTGTGCAGGATGCATGATCCACGTTGAATTTGAGAAAGTAGTGGCGCAGTTGCTGAAGAGTTGCTTTTGCTCTAGCCCACATCCTTTACTGAATTTGAAGATAATTCATGGCACCATCCAGAGTAGGAATCCCGGTTCTTCTGAGACAAAAGCATTGCCATATTCTCTCTCACAGCTCCTCTAACACCCAGCATGGTGCTCTGCATGCAATTCATTTTTATAGAAATGAATTAAACTGTAAACCTTTGCTTTTTAGCTCATTCAATCCAATCAATCAGTGTTTGGTGATTGTTGACAGAAATGTAATCAAAGAATTTCAGATCTAGAAGGACCCTTGGATACCTACTATTCATCTGGTCCATTATAGAGATGAAGACACTAAGGCCTTGAGATGTTATGTTAAGTTGCCCCCAAATTACCAAGTGGCATGGCTTTTCAGGTAAAGGCCACTCAACTCGTTATAGTCTAAGAAACAGAATGGTTCCAGAAGATTTGCATATGTCTTCAGATATGGTCTGGTCACTTGTTTGTGGCATTCTTCTCTGTTACTTAGAGAGTGGTGCTGATAAGATAAAGATTGTTGGTCTAGTTCCATTATGGGCGAGTCGTCTGGCACCTGCCCCTTGGTGATGGACTGCACTGCTCACGCGCTCCTAACCTGAAAGGTTGGCGGTGGGAGTGCAGCTGGATCAGGGCAGAGTCATCCTTCGGTATTTAGTGGGCATTTTCCAGAACTGTGTGAGTTGCTGGGGTTTAAAGGGTGTCAGAAGGATGAATCAGACATGGTTGTTGCCATCTTGAAATTCGAAGTCCATTGCCAAAAAGCATAAGCACAAGAAACAGGACAAGAAAAGAGTAAAATACAGAAGGCAGTTTCAGGATGGCCCGGCTTCCAGGTTCTTGCCCTCATGGTGGTAGGCCATTGTCTCTGTAACCTCAGCCAGGGCTCAGTTTTGCTCGTTCTCCACTTAGATCAGAACCATTTGGTACCCTTGCAATAATTTACCATTAAAAAGAGAATGAATTGAGGTTTCCATCCTGAAAAATCAAGGAGGAAACATCAGAAAAGTTCAGGAAGCATTATTTGCCAGTCAGTGAAGTTAGAAATTCTGCACAAGGGAATGTTGTTAGGGCATGCTCCAGAATTCCTCAAGGTGGACTGCGTTTTCTACAGAGAAAAAAGGAGCAGGAAAACGCTAGTTTGTGATACTGTTCCATAGGCTAAGGGAGTCTGTGGGCTATGCATTATCTCCCCGGTGGAATAAACACTGGGGCCAAATTGATTTTGGATGGAAAATCCTTTTGCAAATTGACAGGTGATTTTACCATTCTACTGAATCTCTTAGAAGCAGAAAACCTTGCTTTTTGGTAATCTGGATTGGGTGTATGTTACCAAGGACATCCAAAAAGAGCCACCTTCTCGTAACAGGACCCATGGCAGTTCTGCATAGGGAAAAAAGGTGTTCATACACCTGCCTTGCTAGAGTGATCCTTATAGGACCACATGGTTTGTTATGTGTAAGTTCCCATAAGAAACTTAGCAGAATTAGACACAGAACCAACCCAGATCACAAAAAGATAGTCATAAGCACCTCCTCTAAAATGAAGTCCTTTCAAGACTACCCACTCAAAGGAATCTTTGTATCACCTGCAATTCTTCGCCCAGGCTGTAGCACACAGTAAGTGCATACTGAATGCCTAAGGAATGAATGGGAAGAATGCATGATGATGGTAAAAAGGAGACATAGGGGGCACCTGGGAGGCTCAGTCTGTTAAGTGTCTGCCTTCGGCTTGGGTCATGATCCCAGGGTCCTGGGATCAAGCCCTGATCGGGCTCGCTGCTCAGCGGGGCGCCTGCTTCTCTCTCTCATCCCCACTCATGCGCTCTCTCTCTCCCTCTCTCTCAAATAAATAAATAAAATAAAAAGACATAGAAACACATCTAGTGTCTTTGGCTCTGTATGAACATGCATAAATAATTAAGAAAATGACTGGAGTTACAGATTTGGGAAATAACTGCTCAGGATAATATTTCTGCACACATGTATTGAGATTACACTTTCCAGGCTGGAATGTCATCTAATGTGGCCTTCACAACAGAGTACACACTTCTGCTCCCATGTTGTAGAAACTGAGTGACTGCCATAGATGATTGCTCGAAGAAACACGTGTTCATTGAAACAATGGTGCTGCTCTGGTGGGGATGTTGATGGGGGGTGGGCTGTATGTGTGTAGGGCAGAGGGCGTATGGGGAATCTCTGGAGAATCTCCAGAGAGATTCTCTAGAATCTCTTTCAATCTTGCTGTGATGCAGAACTGATCTACAAAATAAAGTGTTTATTGAAAAAACAGAGCGAAAATATAGTGAGTGAATACATGAGTGATCTATGCAAGGTGATAGAGCAGATGGAACTTGGTTCTTCGGATTTCTGGTTAGTACCTCAATTTAAGGTCACTCCTTTTTTTGGTTTTATTTTTTATTTTTATTTTTTAATAATTTTTATTGTTATGTTAATCACCATACATTACATCATTAGTTTTTGATGTAGTGTTCCATGATTCATTGTTTGTGCATAACACCCAGTGCTCCACGCAGAATGTGCCCTCTTTCATACCCATCACCAGACTAACCCATCCCCCCACCCCCTCCCTTCTAGAACCCTCAGTTTGTTTTTCAGAGTCCATCATCTCTCATGGTTCGTCTCCCCCTCCGATTTACTCCCCTTCATTCTTCCCCTCCTGCTATCTTCTTTTTTTTTTCTTAACATATATTGCATTATTTGTTTCAGAAGTACAGATCCTTGATTCATCAGTCTTGTACAATTCACAGTGCTCACCATAGCACATACCCTCCCCAATGTCTATCACCCAGCCACCCCATCTCTCCCACCCCCCACCACTCCAGCAACCCTCCGTTTGTTTCCTGAGATTAAGAATTCTTCATATCTGTGAGGTCATATGATACATGTCTTTCTCTGATTGACTTATTTCACTCAGCATAACACCCTCCAGTTCCATCCACGTCGTTGCAAATGGCAAGATCTCATTCCTTTTGATGGCTGCATAATATTCCATTGTGTATATATACCACTTCTTCTTTATCCATTCATCTGTCGATGGACATCTTGGCTCTTTCCACAGTTTGGCTATTGTGGACATTGCTGCTGTAAAGATCGGGGTGCACGTACCCCTTCGGATCCCTACATTTGTATCTTTGGGGTAAATACCCAGTAGTGCAATTGCTGGATCGTATGGTAGCTCTATTTTCAACTGTTTGAGGAACCTCCATACTGTTTTCCAGAGGGGTTGCACCAGCTTGCATTCCCACCAACAGTGTAGGAGGGTTCCCCTTTCTCCACATCTCCGCCAACATCTGTCGTTTCCTGACTTGTTAATTTTAGCCATTCTGACGGGTGTGAGGTGGTATCTCATTGAGGTTTTGATTGGATTTCCCTGATGCCGAGCGTTGTGGAGCACTTTTTCACGTGTCTGTTGGCCATCTGGATGTCTTCTTTGGAAAAATGTCTGTTCATGTCTTCTGCCCATTTCTTGTTTGGATTATTTGTTCTTTGGGTGTTGAGTTTGATAAGTTTTTTATAGATTTTGGATACTAGCCCTTTATCTGATATGTCATTTGCAAATATCTTCTCCCATTCTGTTGGTTGTCTTTTGGTTTTGTGGACTGTTTCTTTTACTGTGCAAAAGCTTTTGATCTTGATGAAATCCCAATAGTTCATTTTTGCCCTGGCTTCCCTTGCCTTTGGCGATGTTTCTAGGAGGAAGTTGCTGCGGCTGAGCTTGAAGAGGTTGCTGCCTGTGTTCTCCTTTAGGATTTTGATGGACTCCTGTCTCACGTTTAGGTCTTTCAACCATTTGGAGTCTATTTCTGTGTGTGGTGTAAGGAAATGGTCCAGTTTCATTCTTCTGCATGTGGCTGTCCAATTTTCCCAACACCAGTTGTTGAAGAGACTGTCTTTTTTCCATTGGACATTCTTTCCTGCTTTGTCAAAGATAAGTTGACCATAGAGTTGAGGGTCCATTTCTGGGCTCTCGATTCTGTTCCATTGATCTATGTGTCTGTTTTTGTGCCAGTACCATACTGTCTTGATGATGACAGCTTTGTAATAGAGCTGGAAGTCCGGAATTGTGATGCCGCCAGCTTTGCTTTTCTTTTTCAATATTCCTCTGGCTATTCGGGGTCTCCTCTGGTTCCATACAAATTTTAGGATTATTTGTTCCATTTCTTTGAAAAAGGTGGATGGTGTTTTGATGGGGATGGCATTGAATGTGTAGATTGCTCTAGGTAGCACTGACATCTTCACAATGTTTGTTCTCCCAATCCATGAGCATGGAACGTTTTTCCATTTCTTTGTGTCTTCTTCAATTTCTTTCATGAGTATTT
>NW_027398031.1:0-14498 GCF_003265705.2 Callorhinus ursinus
AAAAAAAATAAAATCTTAAAAAAAATTAAAGATAGAATTATTATGTGGTCCAGTAATTCCCCTACAGGGTAATTACACCAAGAAAATGAAAACATTAATTCAAAAAGTTATCTGCACCCCTATGTTTATTACAGCATTATTCACAATAGCCAAGATATAGAAGCAACCCAAGTGTCCATCCAGATAATGTGTCCATGGATAAAGAAGATGTGGTGTATATATACAGTGGAATATTACTCAGCCATAAAAAATGAAATCTTGCCATTTGCAACAACATGGATGGAGCTAGAGAATATTATTTTAAGTGAAAGAAGTCAGTCTGAGAAAGACAAATACCATATGATTTCATTCATATGTGGGATTTAAGAAATGAAACACACAAAGGAAAAAAGAGACAAAAAAAAATCCAGATTGTTAACTACAGAGAACAAATGGATGGTTAGCAGAGGGGGAGGTGGGTGGGGGGCTGGGTGAAATAGGTGATGGGGATTAAGAGTACACTTACTGTGATGAGCACTGAGTAATGTATAGAATTGTTGATTCACTATATTGTACACCTGAAACTAATATAACATTGTATGTTAATTATACTGGAATTTTAAAATAAATTATTTAAAATTCCAAGTTTTATAGGAGATATATTCTATGGTGCTCTTTCATTATGGTTTTCTTCTTTTTCCAAGTGAAAATCATCTCCTAATTTTTTTTAAAGTACAAGATAATACATGATCACAAGAGAAAAATCAGAAAATACAGAAAAAAGTTAAGGAAATCCATAATTCCATATACTCAGGGAAAAAAGAGACTTATCCTTTCTATGTAGGTCATTCAATATCTCTTTATTTCATTCATTCATTCATTTCACAATGGTGCTTTGAGCTACTGATATGTTCCCAGTTCTATGTAGGTGTTACATATAAGTCATCAAAATAGGGCTTCCACCCCAGAAGAGGTCAACCTAGTAGAGAGAGAATGAAATAAGCAATGATACTCAAAGATTTTTTCTGTATATACAGATGTCCATATGCACAGATATATTCTTTACAAAAATGGAATCACATCATAAATGCTATTAATCTTAGTTTTGGCCTCATACATCAGAAAAAAGATTTTCATGTAATAAGTTCACTTCAGAACAACAAGAACAAACTCTAAATCTAAAGCTAACAAGAATTGTGCAAAACCTACATGAAGAAAACCAAATAATTTTTGCAAAATATCATTAAAACAAGAATTTCTAAAAGTCAAGATTTAAATCATGTGCAATGACCCAAATCTATCAGACTACAATTCTCTACAAATTAACCTATATATTTGATGCAATCCCAAACAAAATCCATATAGATTTTGTTATGAATATGTTAATATTCTTAAGTTCACCTGGAAGTTTAAATGCCAAGACAAAAAAGTTATCTGAACAGCAATTGGAAGTATTTTGCCTGAAAATACCAAAATATGGCTTAAGACATCAGCAATCAAACAACATTGTATTAACAGAAGACTATGAGAAATTGATGGAATAGGATGAAAATTCTAGAAACAACTCAAAAATTTAGTTTTAATTTGACATTCCAAATTAAAGAGGAAGTAGTAATGGAGTATTTGATAAAAACTGTTGGAACAATTACCTATTGTTCAGAAAAGGAACTTCATGCTTAACTCAAAATAATAACTCAAAAGTAATGTCTTTAAGGTGACTTAAAGATGTAAAACAATAAAAAGTACTATAAAAATAACAAGTAAATATGATGGAATTTTTTAAGTACTTTTTGGATGGGAAAATCATTCTTAGGGAAATCTAGTAGATATAAAGAAAACAATGAACAGATTTAACTGCTTTAAACTTCTCTCCAGCAAAAGGTACTATAAAATTTTTTTAAAAACCTCAGATTAATGTATTTGTAATATTTTTAACAGATAAAAGGGTAATATGAAGAATATATAAGAATATCTTAGGGGAACCTGGGTGGCTCAGTTGGATAAGTGTCTGCCTTTGGCTCAGGTCATGATCCTAAGGTCTTGGGATCGAGCCCAGCATCAGGCTCCCTGCTCAGCAGGGGAGTCTGCTTCTCCCTCTCCCTCAGCCCCTCCCCCAGCTCATGCTCTCTCTCCCTCTCTCCCAAATAAATTAATAAAATCTTTTTTTTTTTTTAAGTATATCTTGGGACACTTGGGTGGCTCAGTTGATTAAGCGTCTGCCTTTGGCTTGGGTCATGATCCCAGGGTCCTGGGATTGAGCCCAGCATAGGGCTCCTTGCTTTGCAGGGAGCCTGCTTCTCCCTCTCCTCCCCACTTGTACTCTCTCACTGTCTCTCCTTCTCTCACTCTCAAATAAATAAATAAAATCTTTATAAAAATAAAGGTATCTTACAAATCAGGAGAAGACAAAATATTTATTATAGAGGTGAACAAAGAACATGAAGGGGCAATTCAGAGAAGAAAGATAAGCAGCCAGCACATACATGGAAACTATTAAGACTTTGCAATGCCCAGGGAAATGCATATTTAAATAGATATTATATTCCATTTATTATATCTATGAAAATTAAATATTTTAACCTTTAGTGTTGGAAACTATGAGGAAACACAGATGCTTATAAACTGCTGGTGGGAATGTGAATCAGCATAGCTTGATGAGCATAATTCAAGAATATTATTTAAAATGTTTAAATGTGGGGCACCTGGGTGGCTTGGTTGGTTAAGCGTCTGACTCTTGACTTTGGCTCAGGTCATAATCTCACGGTCATGAGCTCGAGCCCCATGTCAGGCTCTGCGCTGAGCATGGAGCCTGCTTAAGATTTTCTCTCCCTCTCCTTCTGCCCCTCTCCCACCTCCAACTTGAGTGCATACTCTCTCTCTCTCTCTAAAAAAAATAAAATTAAAATAAAATAAAATAAAATAAAATAAAATGTTTAAATGTGCAAAACCATTGATGCTACAGTTCTTCTAGAGATAAGTCTTATAGAAGTGCTTTCTAAAGATGAGCCAAGCTTTGTTTGGAATAGTTCACTTTGCTGAATGCCCATCAGTAGGGAACTGGTTAAATGAAGTGCAGTACCTATAAACTGTATCAGTCAGCCATAGCCGCTTGACAAACCACCTCCAAAATTCAGTTACTGGAACAATCATCACCTATTCTCACTCCTGTATCTGCAGACTGGCTGGCAATTGGCTGACCTGGGCTGGGCTCTGTTGGGTGGCTCTGCATGAAGCTCCATGGCCAGCGAGCCTGGAAGAGCCTGGGCTCTTCTCTGTGGGTTGGGCTCATATCTGCTCCACAAGTGCTTCTTTTGGTTCTTTGGAAAGATCAGCAAAACTGATAAACATTTAGCTAGACTGATCAAGATAAAAAGAGAAAGAGACGAATTGTTTTGAAAACAACAACTTGTGGGCACCTGGGTGGCGCAGTCGGTTAAGCGACTGCCTTCGGCTCAGGTCATGATCCTGGAGTCCCGGGATCGAGTCCCGCATCGGGCTCCCTGCTCAGCGGGGAGTCTGCTTCTCCCTCTGACCCTCTTCCCTCTCGTGCTCTCTATCTCTCATTCTCTCTCTCTCTCAAATAAATAAAATCTTTAAAAAAAAAAAAAGAAAACAACATGCCAAAATTAACACAAGGTGTAACAAAATCTGAATAGTCCTACACATCTATTAATGAAATGGAATTGGTAGTTAAAAACCTTCCAACAGAGAAAACTCCAGGCCCAGATGGCTCACTGGTAACTGCTACTATGCTTGAAAGGAAGAAATAGCACCAATCTTATACAAACCCTTTTGTAAAATAGAGGAGGTTAACACTTCCCAACTAATCTTATAAAATAAGCAAAATCTAATAAAGACATTTAACATTTAAAAATCAATGTAATTTTCCATAGTAACAGAATAAAGCAGAAAAAACATGATAACCTCAATAAATGTAAAAAGAGCATCTGGCAAAATTTAATATCTATACATGATTTTTTTTTACAAAATTCTTTAGCATTCTTGCCTTTCTGCAGTCCAGATACCTAGATGCTTGCAGGAGCCAGTTCTAACATTCTCCATCCACCTTGCTGGCAACTAGGTGCCCCATCCTTCGTTCCCCTGCAGAGCCACTCCACCCCTCCACCCACCCTGGCATGTGTCTCTCCAAAGTGCCTACTACCATGCCACATCTGGCAGCAACCCCCATCCAGTGCCTCTCCAAAGCAACTCCTGCCCTGGGGAGAAGACCCACAGTGCACCCATAGTTCCTGCAGCCATGACTCCTAGCCAGCTGCCCATGGAGCAAGCCCTGCCCTTTGGTGTCTTCACAGCTGTGGCACTGACTCACTGCAGACAGCCAGAAGGAGTGCCGGCTCCACCCACTAGCATGCCCACGGTGGCTGCAGTTCTCTCAAAACTCTGAAGACTCTAAGACTTTGATGAAAGAAATTGAAGATGACATAAACAAATGGAAAGATATACCATGCTCATGGATTGGAAGAACTAATATTGTTCAAAGGTCCATACTAATCAAAACAATCTACAGATTTCTTTTTTTAGATTTTATTTATTTATTTGAGAGAGAGAGACAGCACAAGCAGGGGAGAGGGAAAGGAAGAGGGAGAGGGAGAAACAGATCAGGGCTTGATTCCAGGACCTTGAGATCACAACCTGAGCCAAAGTCGGATGCCCAACCGACTGAGGTGCCCCAAAACAATCTACAGATTTAATACAATCCATATCAAAATACCAACAGCATTTTTCACAGAACTAAAACAAATAATTCTAAAATGTGTATTGTACCACAAAGGACCCTGAATAGCCAAAGCAATCTTGAGAAAGAAGAACAAAGCTGGAGGTATCACAATCTCAGATTTCAAACTATGCTACAATGCTGTAGTAATCAAAACAGTATGGTACTGGGCACAAAAATAGACATATAGATCAATAGAACAGAATAGAGGGTCAGAGGGAGAAGATGATTTTAAATGTAGCTTCTTTGCAGGTAACTTTCAGGGAACTTCTCACCAAGAGCATTCTGTGTCCTGGTGGCCAAGATAATGACTTCTGTCCTGGTTGGTGTAACTTGGGCCTCATCTCTGGAGTAGCTATCTTCAGCCAGCTCCTGTGTGAGAAACCCGTTCAGTTCAGCTTTGAAGATGCCATTGGCCACAAACGTCCTCTTCTTGGAAATGTGCACTGCCATCTTGCCATTGTGCGCGGCCACAAGGAGAGGGGCGCTTTCACGGCTAATAACAAGGGTGGAGTTGGGACTTATTCCTGGTCACTGGGTGATCACACCCCTCTGAACAGTCTCCAGGTTAGTGATCTCCAGTCAGTGTTAGATGCACGTTTTCAGTCAGACATTTACAAGCACAGACCTTCTAGCGAACATTGTGGATGGCCACCCCGTATCTCCTCAGCCCACGGCTGAGTTCAGTGACAGTTACGGTGATTCCTTCCCACACAGGTGACAGCTTCCCACCACTGGCATTGGCTCCTCGCTGCTTGCCAGACTAAAGGCTTTTCCAGCATCACCGAAGCTGCTTAGCCAACATTCAGGACAGCCCGGAAGTGGCAGGAAGTTGACATCCCAAGGGCAACTCCCAACCAAAGAAGGTAAGTGACCCAGTGGAAAATTTCCCAGCTTCCCAATCTCTCAATGGGACAATGGGAACGCATTCCACAGGATGCCTCATGTGGCCTCTGTGGGAGTGAGCCACACCATCCCCAGTGCGCCCCTGTCTCCCTCCCCCAGGGCCTCCCTCCCGCTTCCCGAAACCACCTCCTAAACGAACAACCTGCACCCAAGTCCTTGCCTATGAGTCTGCTGTATCCTATGGTATTATTCCACTGTGTTTATAATAAGACATACACAAAATCCACATTTTACAAGGATAAGATAGAGATAAACAATATTTAAAATAACTTATTTATTAACAACATAATCTTTTTGCTCTCATCCAAATATTAATTATGATATCTTCGTGAGTGGCAATGTGATTAAATGCACTTCATTATTTTTGAAAATCTTGATTAACACTTTGTGAGGCAGCAGTTCGGAAGCCTGGTTCTTGATACTTGGTTTAATGGTTTCGATAACTAAAAAGGCACTTCAGACAGATATGTGGATCCAAATGGAGAACAGGCATCACTAAATCACCTGCTCACTTTCCACTCCATCTACCAACTCTGCAAAGGTCTCTCTTAAAATCCAGCCAGCAGATGCCAGTCTTCCCTGATGTGGGTCAGTGTTCTTGCTCACTGATGGGAAAGAGTTGCAATTTTGTGTTTTCAACGAATAGGATCAAAACCCACAGAAATGATGCATTTTGGAAGACGTAAGTCTGCTTAGACAAGTGTGGATATTTGCCGTGAAATGGATGCCTTTGAAGGTGATTTGGTACTGCTTTTTGGGTAACTGAAAAGTTCAGGTAACCTGATGGCTGACAAATTGCTTCAGGATATTCCCAGGGAAATTTTCCCAGGAAATTCAGGCAGTCACCTAGATGGTTCTCTCCTGTCTTGAGTGAAGCAGAGTTTTTCTGCTTTTTGGGCCTGGGAGGCCTTGCAAAGCAGAGATAAGGCCAGGTCATTGGGGAACCTAAGACAGAAATAAATCATCTGTCAGGTGCATCTCCCACAGCAGATGCTTCCTTTTGGTGATGTCAGCTGACCTGACCCTGGGCCCTGCCTCCCCTTCCTAGACCTGCCAAAGTCCCCAAGTAGGAGAGGCCAGTCACCTGGGCTGCATGGAGAACAGATGGAGGTCTGCCAAGAGGGAGCAGGAGACCCTGCAGCTCAAGTTCTCGCCAGCCCCACAAAATGGAGCTCTGAATGTGTCTTCTATGCTCTTCCACCACCCCTGCCTTCTCCCAGCTCCTCCGGGGAGAGGGCTCACTTTTTCCTGCTACACCAGCTGCCGCAGAAGCTCTGCTTGAATTGAAATGGCACTCTGGACTCACTTTTCTTTGGACAAAAATGAAGGCGTCACCCCAGGCCTGATTGCTTGCAGGAGGAAGACAGACTGTGGTCTACTCATCAGCTTTGGGCCCTACGAAGCTGAAAGAGCGGGTCAGCGTGGTCTGAAACTCATGAATTAGCCATCACTTTGCCCATTTCTCAGATAAGGAAATGGAGGCTAAGTTGCTTAGCCGAAGCCCACAACAGCTGTGCCTCCTGCGGGAGCCCAATCTTGGGAGGGAGGAGACCAATGTGATGATAGGGTGGATGAAAAATCGCCTGAAAATGCACATGGGGCTTCTAGCAATTGGAGAGATATACCTTAAATCAACCATGAGCTACTATTTCACACGAGATAAGAAAAAAAATTTAAGTCATAATACCAAGTGTCAGAGAAGATCTGGGTAAACTCTACACATGATGGTGGGAATGTAAATTTGGCAATAAAGTGCAAAGCTGAAGATGCTACTGCTCTTCGAGATGCTTACACGTGTGTCCAAGGAGACGTGTAGGACACTCGCCAACTAGGACTCATGCAGCGCCTGTCATTAGGCAATGAATACACCACATCATGTCATCTGCTACTTTTTGCATTTCAAAAACAAAAAGTCTGAGGCAGGAATGGCAAAAAATGTTAACTGGTGTTTATGATTTTTCATTAGCTGATTTTTTAAAAATATTCAGAAGTATATGTGGTGCTTTCCAAAAATTCAGCTTAGCCTGGTGCAAAATGGTACCAATGGCCCACAAATGTGGGCCACATGCTAACCCAAAACTAAATGTAAATTAGAGCCTGGTGTGGGAATCCCCGGACGGGGTCTCAGAGCCTCCAGGAAGTTCTCAGTCTGGAGTTGTCTGCCAACCAGCTCTTCCTGATGGCACCAGGAGTCTGAAGGAACAAGCCAGCTCCCTGCCTATCCTTGGGGGCTCATGGTCACAGCCCTGTACCCAGGTCAAGGGCATCACCTCCTCCCTAGAGATTAGATGTGCATGATGTGAGCACCACTCCCATGTCCTTGTGAGGAACCCCATGGCCCTGCTGCAAATCCTCCTGCTCATCTCTGGCAGAGATGTTCAGCTTCTGCAAAGCTCTTGTTTTTTTAACTCTGCACCTGTAAGTCTAGCCCTTAGTTTCTGCTGCTGACCCCACCCAAACGTGGCTTTAACTTCTGCGCCAAGATTTCTCCTCCCACTCCAATGCATGGAAAGCCAAGGTCATGAGAGATCCTGGGGCGCCTGGGTGGCTCAGTGGGTCAGGCGTCCAACCCTTGATCTCAGCTCAGGTCTTGATCTCAGAGTTCAAGCCCTGTGTTGGGCTTCACGCTGGCTGTGGAGCCTACTTAAATAAATAAATAAATAAATAAATAAATAACAGGGAGAGAGCCAGCAGAGCTAGGAAGAACCAGGGCAGGCTTCATGGAGGAAGGGGCAGTGGAGGTAGGACTTGCGGAAGGAAATGACAAAGAACTGGAGGCTTCCAGAGGCTGGGGAACGTGCTTGAGGATGAGCAAATTGAGGAACGCAGCTGGAGCATTGGAACTCAAGCCACAGGAGTAGGGTGGAACTATGCCCTGGAAGGCCACGGATGCCAGGCAAGAGGGCCGTTCTTGCCAGAAGGATCTTGCATTTTCAGGACTAGTCTGGCACGTAAACTTGCTGGAATCTATTCACCCTTGCACATCTGCAACCACTCACTGAGCCACAGGCTGGGCCATGCACCCCACAATGACGCTCAGTGTGTCCACATCATGGCCACCTCTGCAGGGTGACCATTTACTCCACTTGCCATCTCTCACGGGTGACAAAGGGGCACCTGGGGGTGCAGACACAGCCCTGCCAGTCCCTCGAGAGCCAGATGCAGATTTCTGCCCAGCTCCCCATTGCACGAGCTGCAGAAGCAGCAGGGTCACACCCGCCCTCGTCTTCACATTGTCTCTCAGAGTCTAGATTGTGTCGCTTCTGCTTCTCTCCTGCCTATTAGCCATGTCTCTTTGGGTTGCGAGTGACAGGAAACACAACTCAAACTGGCTAAGGGGGAAAAAAAAGAGAGAGAAAAAGAGGGGAGATGTACTGGCCCAGGTAACTAGAAGTTCAGGGCACAGCTGGATTCAGGAGCTCAAGCAATGTGGTAGGGACTTGTTCTCTGCTCTGTAAACAGGTCTTTGTGCATGCTGTGGCCCCAACCTCTGCTCCCAAGACACCCCAGCAGAAGAAAAGGGGTTCTCTTTCCTCATAGCTCCAGCAAAACCCCCAAGATCACACTCTGCTCACATTCCCACCTACGAGCCAGCCACAGGGACGAAGGCATGGAGTATTGTTGGCCACAGCGAATTCAGGGAATAGAGTAGCCCCCAAGCCTCAGAGGCTGAAAGTGGGGGCAAGGGGGCTCTTTGAAGGAAAACGGAGGTGCCACTATCTGAAACAGGAGCATACATGATGTACAGGAAAAAGCAACATGATTTACACAATTTCTGCCTCATTTCTATGCTCCCCAAGTTTAGGGAGGGCCTGGCCTGGGACATACTCATTCTTGGTAAGTGTTTGTAGGATAGATGGATGGGTGGGTGGGACAGTGGCTGATACTGCTCTGGGACTTCACTTGGGGCATTTGGCCAGAGCTGGGCCCTGTGCCCCAGGACCATGCTCTCCCCAGAGCCAAGACCCCAGCATACGAGGCAGGAGGGCAGCGTTCTAGAAGGAGGACAAGCAGTGGTCTGGATGGGATATTGGATAGGACAAAGGCCAGTAAAGTGAATTGTGAGGCTCGACAGCCTCCTTTATGAAGGGAAGTCCTGGGAGCTAGCCCATGGTGAAATGGCCATGCAGGCATGTGTGGGTGCTGGTCTGGGACCGTGCAGCCATGCTTGAAATGAAACAGGGTCAGGGAAGGTCTCTGCAGGGGGAATTCCCACATCTGGTGCTGCCCACCTGCTTTGGCCCAGCTCCCAGGCCTGGAATCTTCCACCAAGATCCCTCAGAGGCCAAGGCCAGAACTCCCCTGGGCCGCTTAGCATCCTCTCCTGAAACCTCACCTATGGGAGGAAGGAAGACACCCACCAGCAGTGGCTTCCCTACCTCGTCCTGCCTGGCTATGCCCTGGGGACGGAGGTGGGGAGGGAAATGCCCCGGGCCCCAGACCGCTCTATCCACCCTTCCATCAGCTTCTCCAAGGCCCCAAGACTCCAGACCTACCCTTCCAGCAGGCCCTGAAAAAGTCAGAAAACAAAAGACTGAAAAAAGTCTCTGGATGTAAGAGTGAAATACTGGGTCATGAATATGGTAAGTCATCTTATTAGAATTTGCTGATTGATTGATTATAGACTCGCTAATCCTCTGGATTCGAATGTACCCGAAGAACAGGTGAAAACTTGTGAATTCTAGTCAAATATTGTAGGACACTGCCTAACTTGTTTTCTTTAAAGTGACTTATCTGATAATTTTTGGCTTTAAATTCTATATGAATATTTCATAAATATCCCATACATTTAGTAATTTAACAATTTTACATCATATCTACAGTACTTTAGTACCTGACTTGTATATTTATGTGACTATTGTTAGAAGTGACTAATTGGGTTTGATTAGCTCCATCATTAATATTCTGTCCATAATTTAACATGCTTCAATAAAATACCCTAAAGCAGTGTAATGATTAGATTTCAGGAATATGTGTTTTGCAATTAAGTTCCTCTTGATTTTGATATGCAGATGAAGAAATAGTGGTCTCATTTAAAAAAAAAAACTGCCCTTATTAACTCAGCAGTATACTCTGAAGATTAGGTAAGAAATCCAAGATTTTCTCTTTGTATATGCTAGTTAAAATGTATTTCAATCAAGCCTATGTGGGCAAATCAGATTTGATTAGTTTAAGTTCACAGTCATTCTATCTAAATGAATAATGTGTCACCTAACATTGCAAAAATTTGATTAATAGTTTATCAGTTAATTAAAAACGGGTTTAATTTTTCTTTTTTAGGAAAATGCAAGGTAGATATTCCTTGTGTTCATCATAAATGCAAATTATTTCAGCTTGAATCTATTGTTCCTTTTTTGCTCCTTAGCCAACTGGCAAGAAAAATAAAGCTCTTGGAACTATGTCTGGGAGAGAGGAGCCGCGGAACTTTCTTCACTTCCACCCATTGCTGTTGTTGCTTGTGTCCCAGCTGCGAAGTTTGTTCTGGATGGAGCTGGTTCCCTGGCCTTAGCTTCCCCGAATCATTTCAGCTCTGTCTCTCCCAGACCCCAAACCCCTGCAGCCTTTGGCCACAAGACTTTTCCAGGTGACCACTCTTTTCACCTTGTTCTGGTTTAATTTGTGTGTGGGGTAGGGGGCAGGAAACCAAAGGAAACATTTTCCCCAGGAACCCGACATCCGACCCCGGGGCGAAGGAAACCACCTGTTCTCTACGGTCCTCCTTGGGGCAGGATATCCACATCCAGTGATCAGAGCCTTAGGGTACCTCCTTTGCCCTAGGCCGATTCATCACTGAAAGGCTGCTGGGCAGATTGAGCAAAGGAGGCGGGGGGGGGGGGGCGCGCTTTTCCAGGCCCCACCACTGGGAACTGGGACACAGCGTAGAGCAGGCCTCAGACCTCCCGGAGGGCAAGGGAGCTGGGCTATTGGTTCACAACTTCTCTTGTCATCTACAGAAGGCGATTCCCTGAGACGTGAGCAGGCTTCCTCGGCCACAGCCCGTCCCCAAGCAGAGCGCTGGGCCCTCGCTCAGTGGCATTGTGGGAACGGTGAATGCTGCAGGGGCTGGGCATCCCTGGAGCCTCCCACAGGGCTCCCGTGCGGACCTGTCTGTCCTATCCATTCTCCCAAGTCCACTGTTAGCTCAGTGACACCTGCCATCCTCAGCATTTGTCAAGAACGGCAAACGCTTGGCAGGAACCTACCTTGCCCCGGGCACCATGGTGGGGGCTGTGGCTACAGCCCTGAACAAATCAGGCCAGGCGAGGGACGAGAGGAAAGTCTCAATGGCCTGAGTGTAGGGACAGAAGGGAGTGAGGTGGAAGTGCCTGGGGGGAGGAGGGGCAGGTCACCGGGACAGTTCTGTAGGATGGGCCTGAGTCACGGCAGGGTTCTGCACACACACTGAGCAGCGTTACCCTAAGGCCCCAGGATCACCCACCAGACAGCCCATGCGGTTCCAGGCTCCCAGCTCTGCGCAGTAAAACTCTCGTGTGCTGGAGTCTGGGAAACTCCATGCCAGACCGAAGGACATCTGGGCATTCAGTTCCCTGGGAGTGAGCAGAGATGGAGAGACTCTGGAACCACAGGCTGGTCCTGCTGGCGTGATGCTCCCTGTTCTCACGTGTGGAGCCCTCTGGCCCCACATACATGAAAAGACAGGTACGCTGTGGCAAGAAGGGAAGGGACAGACAGCGCCTGAGCTGGCGCTTGGCCCACAGCGGTACTTGGTGAAAGCAGGCCAGCTTTGGAGCTAAATCTTGCTCTATTGGACCCACGGCCTTCACCGTGCACAGCATCTCCGTCACCTGCTGCCTGTCTTCCCAAGCTGGCATTTCTGGTGTGGCTGCCCTGGAGATCGGCCTCTCTGGAACTCAGTCCTCCACTCAGGCCCCACTCCCGCTGGGAGCAGCCCCCAGCCTGGGCTGAGGTTCTGTAGTGGGGTCATATCTGCAACTGAGCCATGCCTGGGCCTGACTGGTTTGACAGGTGCCTCTGTTCTGGAGTGGGGGAGGGAGCAGGTGCCGGCATTTTAAAGATACTCCCCCAAGTGACAGTCACCCACAGCCAGGGTTGAGGAACCCAGGAGCTAGGTGGGGTGAGAACCAGATTCTGACCCTGCCAGCCAGGTACTTCCTGGCGGAGCCCCGAGACATCTGTAAGGCAGGTGACACAGAGGAAGGAACACCCCAGGTCCCATGGAGTAAAGGAGAGAGCCAACCGGGGAGGGAGCAGGTTTAGAAGCTGGAGCTTCCCGCTACTGCAGGAGCTGTGTGTTGACTCAATTTGTACAACTGAGCTCCTGCCGCTCAGTCCCAGGGAACGTGGGGACACACCGAGAACTGAGACTTTCCAGGGTCATTAAAGGTGCAAGTCATTTTAAAACATCCTCCACGGGTGTTATGCTGAGTGAAATAAGTCAATCAGAGAAAGACATGTATCATATGACCTCACTGATATGAGGAATTCTTAATCTCAGGAAACAAACTGAGGGTTGCTAGAGTGGTGGGGGCGGTGGGAGGGACGGGGTGGCTGGGTGATAGACACTGGGGAGGGTATGTGCTATGGTGAGCGCTGTGAATTGTGCAAGACTGTTGAATCACAGATCTGTACCTCTGAAACAAATAATGCAATATATGTTAAGAAAAAAAAAAGAAGAAGAAGATAGCAGGAGGGGAAGAATGAAGGGGGGGAAGTCAGAGGGGGAGACGAACCATGAGAGACGATGGACTCTGAAAAACAAACTGAGGGTTCTAGAGGGGAGGGGGGTGGGGAATGGGTTAGCCTGGTGATGGGTATTAAAGAGGGCACATTCTGCGTGGAGCACTGGGTGTTATGCACAAACAATGGATCGTGGAACACTACATCCAAAACTAATGATGTAATGTATGGTGATTAACATAACAATAAAAATTTATAAATAAATAAATAAATAAAACATCCTCCATGGGCTCTTGGACCACCCTGGGGTCACTGGGAAGGAGGGGTGCTTCCCAAGGAGACCAGGCCAGCACCAAGGCCCTGGCCACCCAATGTGGCTGTCCTGGCTGCCTCCCCACGGCCCCTCGGCACACTCCTGTGCTGGGCGGCCCGCCTGCTTCCTCCCTGTGGCCGCCCTACACGGTAGCATGCTCCAAAGAGCAGCAGGCTCCCGGGCTGGGCAGCGGCCATCCACCGGCCCCTCTAGCCCTTAGTCTCTGCCTCCGCCGAGGCTGGGAGTCGGGGCTATTTCTGTTCTTCCTACCTTCCCCCTTAAGTGCCTCAAGGCAGGCCCTGTTACGGGCAGGCTGGGGCAAAGGGAAAGAGAGCCATTTTCCCCAGGCCACTTGTTCCTGGTGAACACTGAGGGCAGACTGTTGTCACTGTGTCCAGTGAGGGTTTCCAGGGAGTCTCTGTTGTGTCTGTTGAAAGCCATTAACTTGCTTTATGTAAATGTATTCAGTTTACCTTAACTTATGTAACCTTGCTTTGGCATTTTGTTATGACTTAATATACTGGAGGCTTCCACAAGTGGAAGTAAGCTCAGGCTTCTCCTAACCCTTGGGAGGCCTGGTCTTGAGGGCAGGGGCTGTGTCCTGAGAAGACTCTGGGTTGAAAGAGGACCCTGCTATAGGAGGAGGCCATCGTGGTGGAGCACCGGGCACTGGGTGTCAGTCAGGGGCCCCCAACATGAGGCTGGTTCTAGCTAGAGGAGAGGTGTAGGCCCATTAGGCTTTGGTTTGAATCCCAGCTTTACCACTTAGTGGTGACAGGTGTGGACAAGTCTCTTCACTTTGTTCACTTCCTGCACCTGAGGAAACTCCTGGTGGGGTGGGGGTGGGGGGCTTATCGACACCTGGGCCCCTGAGGAGGCCCAGTCTGCCACCGTGAGTGGCCGCCC
>NW_027398032.1:0-14467 GCF_003265705.2 Callorhinus ursinus
TCTGGACACTGTCCTCTCCTTTAGAGTGTTTTTCCAACATTATCCAAGATTACATGGCTGTCAGTCTCAGGATTATTTTTTACTTCAGTCATAGGGTAGTTTTAATGTTTATGTTGATACACGGTAAGGAAAAAAATGGAACAATGAGAAAAACTCCTGTGTTTGGAATTTACCAACTCATGGGCAGTGGCCAACAGCCAGGCCACATGGTCAGGCAGCAGGACAACGGAAACAAGGTCTATTAAAGGGATAACCACATGGGGGCTGGACCCTCGATCACTACAGGCATTTGAGGGGTGCATTAAAGGAGGACATGTTGATGCTCATCACAAGAACCACCTTCTGAGTTTGGAAGTCGATTGAAATGGATGAGTGGGTATCCTGGTGTCGTCCTCTCTTGAGGTACCCACGTAGGTCAGTGAAATAAGGGGACAGTGGGGGCTGTGGCAATGCAGAGAAGGCCTGAAACTCTAGAGTCCACTTGCATCCTCTGTGGCCCAAAATACCAAAAAGAACTGTTCTGGCTGCCAACCAAACTCTACAGAGAGCTAGGAGGCCGGTCCCCTGTAGGAAAGCCTTGACCGTAGCTGGGAAGTCAGAGTGGAACCGGTAACCCCGAGGGGCTACAAATGGGCCTTGACAGGAACTCGTATTCTGGATTGGGTTTTGCTCACCCAGTGGTAGATGCAATTGGTCAGAGTGCTATTAAAAAAAAAGAAAGAAAGAAAGAAAAGAAAAAAACAAAAAGAAAACACAACACAGCTAGACTTCACTTAAAAATTTAAAAAAATAAAACGCGCAGAGAGGACTGTCCTGTGTGGACAGATCAGTGAAATTTTACATGTGCACACCTCCATGTACCACCCCCCAGAGCAAGATGCCGAGCACGCTGACCTTCGCAGAGATTCCCAGTCAATACGTCACCACAAAAGGTAACCACTCTCTGACTTCTGACATTATAAATTAGTCCTGATGTTCAACTTCACATACAAAGAGTCATACTCTTGCGTGTGTGGCTTCTTTCACTCGATGCCCTGTCCGTGAGATTCACCCACGCTGTAGGGCGTAGCCACAGGCCAGCCTTTTTCGGGGCTGCATGGTATGCCGTTGTATGGACGTGCTACAATTTATGTATCTGTTTTCCTGTCATATGCATTTATGTCATTTCCCATTTGGGGCAATCATACATAGTGCTCCTGAGAACATTCTCATACATGCCTGTTGGTGCACATGTGAAAAAAAAAAAGATACTGCACGAGTTTGGAATGCTCGGTGACATTTCCTCACACCAAAAAAAAAGTGACAAACCATAATGTCCCACAAAGGGCATAGAGACAGGTTGACAGAGTAACAGCTTCATGGACAATGGGAACAGGCAACGGACACACTGTGAAAACAGGGTGTTGGTGCCATGCAGGCATGAAGTGCTGGTTTCCACACCTTCACAAGCGTGTGCTCCCACCCAGCGTGAGAGGGGCTACAGGACGGTCTCCACTACACACTTTTTCCTGGGGGATCTGAGAAGGAGGTGTAGGGGACGGGTGCCAGTGTAACTCTACAGTCCTTCCCAAGGGAGAGGACATCAATCTGTACGACCGTGCTTCACCTCCACACTCGCTCACCCTACCCGATGCTGAGTCTCAGGGCAGGGATGCAAGCGCGCGTGCCAGAAGCGGACGCGTTCCGAAGCAAGACACTGGAACTACTTCGTTAAACCCTGATGTGGAAATCCGAAGGGCCTGAGAGGGGAGGGCTGTGCCTTCACTCCATCCAGCAAAGTTGGGGCTGACGGTGAGCACTGCTACGCCACCTGGTGGCCCCTTACCCGCCAGTTCTGTCCCGGTGTGACCCTCCCCACTATGACCCAGAGTGGACTGGGCGGGGTGCTTCCCAGACTAGTGTTGCTGCCCGCAGTGTAGACCAGCACAGCAGCCACACATAATGTCTCTTCAAAGGCAGAGAGTTGGGCATAAATGCAGAGAACTAGAAATAGTAGCTGAGGGGAAAAGAATGGATAAATTCTCTATGTAATGAGGGAAATCCAGTATTACATTAACCCCTCCGAAGAAGTGTGAGCAGGAGATGACACTGTCTCTTAGCTCAATTCTCCCAGATGCCTGAGAGAGAAAGCCGTACGCTGTGAGAACATTCCTGCTTCTGGAACCTGGCAACACTGAATGGACCCAGCAGACCAGAGTGACCCTGGGAGACCCTGTCCTCCAGCAGGATGGTGCGTAAATTGTCAGTGGGACGCGGCTACCGTGGCAGCATCTCTGCAGTTCCGGTCCTATCGCTACAAGAGATCTGTGGTTAAAGACCACGGCGTGGCCTGTGGGATAATAAAAATATTTGGTCTTTGTTGTTGAATCAGAGAGCTGTACTTCTGAAACAAGTGATGCAACATATGTTAAGAAAAAAGAAAAAGAAGAAGATAGCAGGAGGGGAAGAATGAAGGGGAGTAAGTCGGAGGGGGAGACGAACCATGAGAGACGATGGACTCTGAAAAACAAACTGAGGGTTCTAGAGGGGAGGAGGGTGGGGGATGGGTTAGCCTGGTGATGGGTATTAAAGAGGGCACATTCTGCGTGGAGCACTGGGTGTTATGCACAAACAATGAATCATGGAACACTACATCAAGAACTAATGATGTAATGTATGGTGATTAACATAACAATAAAAATTTAAAAAATAAAAGTCAAAAAACAATATTTGGTCTTTGTGCCCGGTTCCTGGCACCGAGCTCCCCAAGCCCTTGGGATCTCCTGAGTGATAAGAGCCTCTCTAGTATGCTAATGAGATGACTTGGCTGAGGGTCCTAGATAGCTTCAGGTTGGGGACTGGTGACCAGGAGGACCAAACCATGTTAGAGAGCGAGAGCCATCAGCCTCGCTCCCCGACCTCCGGGGAGAGGTGCTGGTGGCTGACCTCCATCCCTGACAGCCAGTGACTGAAGCAAGCATGCCTATGTCATGAAGCTTCTATGACGTCTTCTCAACAATGGGGTTCACAGAGCTTCTGAAATGGCAAACACGTCCACGTGCTCTGAGCGTGGCACATTCCAAGTCCACAGTGACAGAGGCTCCTGCACAGGGACCTGCACGCTCCCACACTCCTGCGCCTCTTCATCCGGCTGCTCGTGTGGATCCTTATAATAAACCATCACGGTCAGCATGGAATTCTCCTGAGGTCTAGGAGTCGTGCTAGCAAATGACTGAATGTCCAGGGTACCCCCAACACTGTAGCCAACGTGAACAACAGTACAGGGGACATGGGAACCTGAGAGTGGAGACTTGCCCGGGAGCTGAGGGCAACCTTGCAGGATGAGTCCTTCCGCCTGTGCGTCACATGCTCACTCCAGGTGGACAGCGTCAGACGCGAAATGAATGAATTGGAGGACACCCAGGTGGTGACAGGGAATCAGACAGCTGGTCAGGTGGGGGAAGAAACCCTCCCCGCTCCACAAAGAGAAATTCAGAGTAAAAGCAAGCAAGTTAACCCTGTACCTCATCTCGTCCAGGAGCAAATGATAAGCAGAGCGGAAGCATGGCTATCACGTCTGTCTGTCTGCGACCAGCTGTTCACGGTCCTGTTACAAAAGGAGACAGCGGGCCCAGAATGGAGTCACTGACGCTACGCACCACGGAGAACGTCACACTTAACCTACTGCAGCTTCAGCTTCTCTCAGAAATGTGAGCTGCAATCGGCCACCGGCATGTCCTGCTCAGCGCTGAAGGGACACCCCCGGGAGACCGCCTCCCTTCCCCTTAAGCAGGGCCCCCTGGCTCACAACAAGGCCTGGTTTACTCATCGTCTCCTGTTTTCCCCTCCCCTCTGCCTTGACAATCCTTTCCTTTCTACTACTGGAAGAGGCTCCTTGCTATGTGCTAGCTGGGGGCTGCCCTAGCCAGGAACTGCTGAGGAAACCCACCTTCCATGTTCCCGGTTGGCCTGTTGTGCGTGAACAGTCCCGACTTTGTGGGACACTCCAGCTACTAGGCCGGTGCTCTGGGCTCCTTCACTGTTGGTTTTTCATGCGTGGCCACGGTCACGTAAAAGCTGACAGATGCTAGAGACTCTCTCCCCAGAGGAGCCCCTGCACAGCGAGACAGAAACATTCACCCACACGTGGGCGCGCACACAGACCCGCTCACGACTTACAGACCCGGGCGTTCTCGTCCTTGCCAGAGCGACTGCAGGGCACACACGCCCTGAGTCATCGGGCCACCAGCCCACCTGGCCAAACTGCAGTGGACAACAGCTGGGTCTCACCAGGTGGCATCCGGGGAACGAGAGGAGAATTGCCATTTATTAGCCCGGTGGTCCTTGGGCCGAGCCTGAGCGCCTACAAAGCGCCAGATCGAGCGGCAGCCTCACATCTGTGCTCCAGGACCGGCGATGAGTCGCTCTTTCTCCCTCCCCCGCCCCCAGCACCCGAGCGGCCTTCCCACAGGAGAACTGCCCGGTCAGGGCCTTCGGAGGAGCCCGCCTCCCTCCTCCCTCCGCAGAAGAGGAGGACCTGTTTTCCCCACAGCCTGCCAGTGGGACCCGGCCCGAGGTTCCGCCAGACAGGGGGCCACACGCGGGACCGACTCACGACCCCCTGACAGAGGCTGCCACTGCACACGAGGCGTGTGACAGGTGACGTGAGTGGCAGTGCAACCCCAGGCCCACGGGCGGCTGCGGCGGCCAGTGTCCCGCCTCGGGGGACTGCCGCGCGCGCGGGGACATCTGTGCCCGCGGCAGGGCCGGGCTTGCGGTGGCAGACGCAGCCTGTCGCCCGACGGCGGCTCCGGCCCCGGGCCGCCTGGCTAACCTGTTTCGTGCTGATCCCCCAGCTACACGGCACCTACGCAGAAGATGCCCGCGCGGACGCGTGTGTGTGCGCGCTACCTGTCGTCTCAGGTCGAGCGGCGCGGGACCCCAGCGTCAGCTCAGAGGAAGGGCTGCAGGGAGCAAGCGTCCGGACTTGTGCGCCGTCCCAACTGCGCCCCGCTCCCTGACGCTCCCCCGACGACACCCGCGATGAAACAAGGACGTGTATCTCCCACATCACACCGCACAAGACAGCAAACGCCCTCCCTCCTCTTTACGGGGCGGGGAAGAGACGTAAATGCGGTTTAAATGCCCCTCCCGCCCTGGCCTGCTCTCCCCACGACCTCAGCCGCTCCCCATCCGACTGAGCACCAGGCCCACTCGGGGGGGCCTCTCCCCAGACCCACAGGCTCCGAGGATTAGGCACAAGGTCAAGGAATCCCCTATTTAACAAGCCCCACAAGCAAGGCTGAGGCACAGCCACGGGGGAACCCTAATCTTCGTTCCTGCTGCTCTAAGTGTGCTGGGAAGACCAGCAGAAACTTCAAGGTCTTCCCCAGACGCGAAGCGCACGTGTCCCCTCTGTGGCGCACGACCTGCGGGAGTGGCAGTCACGGAGCGACCAGTGTGGAGCACCTCCCCAGTCCAGAGGCACTACCTTTACTCTGCGGCTGCCCCTCCTCCCTCCGCAGCGCCCCGCCCTCCCTCCCTCCCTCCCTGCTCTCACAGCACCTCCCCTGCACACCAAGTGCATTCCCATTGTCAACAAACAGCCATCCTCCTCACAGGTGCTCTTTCCCAACCTAAGAGAAGAGAAATCGAAGGAGATTCTGCTGCGTCAGCGACTCCTTGACTTGGGGCTGGAGCCCGCACAGGGTCAGTAGGGCAGAGCCCGGGCTGGGACATAACAGCAACTAATTGAAAATGCGAGGTCCGGCATGCCCCCTGTCTGCTAATCCAGAATCTGTTTGTCTGAGAAGACTGGGCAAAACATGGAAAGAACAGCCCAACCTCAGAAGGAAGGCAAGTCCTGAATGAGTGTGAAAATAACCTCTGGATGCTACAGATTCCCCGCACGGGGGCTGCACTTGGCCTTGGGGAGACAGCGCTGGGCCAACCACCTCCTGCCGCTGTCAGACAGGAGACACCCGAAGCTCAATGAGACCAGACTCCCACACGAACAAGAAAATAGGCCTAATCCTCTACAGAAACAAAGGAACAACAAAGAAACACCCAAAGATGGGCCGAGGGCCCAACCCAGGCCTGAGCCGAGGCTGACCCGGCCACGCAACGTTGCTGCCCACGGTCAGTCCTGCAGGCAGGACAAGGTCTGGGCGATGTCCGAGTGTCTGTCATCCCAGGTCCCGGAAGGACAGGTCCTCCTGGAGGGACAAGGACAAAGGAGCAGAGAGACTCCGCACCCGAGCAGGGACCATGTCACACCCACGTTGAACTGAGCACCAACTGGGCACGAGGCTCCTCCACACGAGGCTCCTCGCAGCCTTTGCCTGTCCCCACCCAGAGCAGACCCAGCACCCCAAACGTGCAGATTCTGGAAGCTCTCAGTGCTTCCATTTATTTCTTCTCTCAAACGTTAGGAAGCCTCTCCTTTCACTAACTGATCCACTCCTCGTGACAAGAAATGGAAAAAACCCAATTCGCCTCCAGAGTCCTATCTTCAACAAGGAAGTAAGAAGCTGTGGCTCAGTGTAACAGGAAGTAAAGACAGGGAAGGAGATGGCCCACTCGCCCTCGGCTGGAACACGAAAGCGGATGAGGAAAGAGAACACAGGTCGGTCGTGGCGGGCAGAGGGGCGCAGTCGTGTGCGGAGGGGGGCAGTCTCCCCACCTCCTCACATTACGTTAACAGGAACACGGACACATTCAGACGCCCTCTGCAGAAAGAGAAATCGGGGGTGTTGATGTCACAAGGGGGGAAAGTGAACGCATCTTGCGTCGCTTGTCCCCCACAAGGCAGCTGGCTCACACGGTGAAAGAAAAGAACCGTGAACAGATTCAGGTCAGTCATATACAGGTGGACTTTCTCAACAGCCCACCACATGCTCAGAGCATCCTCCTCAAAGAAGCCCCGCTACCCAGCCATGGCCCCTTCCCCCCTCCCCTCCTCCCGTCACGCCCTCCAGGGTCTCACCTATAGGAGCAGAGAGAGCCCTGGGGACTGTCACTGCCTGGGGCAGGACAGACAGACTGTGGTCACACTCACAGGAGATGAAACCAAAGGAGGAGCTGTGGGGTGGGTGAGCTCCCGAGGGGTCCCGTCTACACCGTCTCAGGGTCTCAGGGATCACCCCCTCCATACTCACGTGCAGCCTCAGCTCAACTCCTTCCTCTTCCACCTGGGAAAGAAAACATCCCATGAGATGCCATGGAGGAGGCAGGGCCCGAGATCCTAGACGATACGGATAGCCTGGACCACAGGGAAGTTTCCTGAACTGTCACTGCAGGCCTAAGGCAGGATCAGGGACAGGAAGAGAAGAGATGGCAGGGCGAGACCAACCGTCCTGGTGGAGTCTGTCCTCAGCTAGGACCTCGCCCTCTGACCTGTGACTGCTGGGAATCGGGTCCATCACCACATTCACTGGGGTGATTAATCTGTCCTTCACTCTCACCTGTGCTTTACTACAGTGACTGTAGCCACGAGCCGCACGTGCGCGAGCACATGTGTGGGGACGGCTCTGCCCACAAACAAGCAGGACACACTTCCACCTGGGCTTGAAACACTGCAGAAGGACAAGAAAACGCGGAGCTCCCCCTTTCCCCACCTGAGCTCTCCTTCCTCCACGTGACAGCTCCAACCACCATAGCACCGGTGACCACAACGACAGCCAGACCAGCCACGATGCCCACGACAGGAATTGGGGGCCGAGGAGGGGACTCTGGGAAGAGAGGGTAAGGAGAGGGCCCTGTCCCCCGCTCTCAGCCCTGACCCTACTAACGTTCTCCACACTGGCTCCTCCAGGAGCCTCCGAGCTCAAGTTTCCCTCCTTACGCAGTCTCAAGGTGAGGGGCTCGGACAGCCCCTCCTGCTGCACATGGCACGTGTATCTCTGCTCCCGTCCAGGAGGCACCACCACGGCCGCCCACTTCTGGAAGGTCCCATCTCCTGCAGGCCGGGTCTCCACAAGCTCTGTGTCCTGGGTCAGGTCCTCCCCATCCCGCTGCCAGGTCAGGGTGATCTCCGCAGGGTAGAAGTCCAGGGCCCAGCACCTCAGGGTGACTTCAGGGTCAGTGATGGGATGGTGGGAGACATGTGTCTTCAGGGGATCTGAAGAGAAGGGTCAGGACATTCAGGAACTTAGGGAGGAGTTAAGATGGCGGAGGAATAGGAGACTCAGATCATCTGGTCCCTGGAATCAGCGAGATGGTTATCAAATAATTCTGACACCCAATAAATCAATGGGAGATCTGACACAAGAAAGCCTGCAAGTCTACAAGCAGAAAAGCGATCACAGTTTGGGCGGTAGGAGGTGCGGAGACGTGAATCCGGGGTGACTATCGGAGGCTATGGCAGAGCGGAGACAGCTTGCTTAAGGAGGCCACCGCACAGTGTTCTAAGCAGCAGAGCGCAAAATCAGAACTTCTAGAAGTCGGCTCCAGTGAGGGATGTCCTGGCTCAAAGGTGCTCAGGTGGCGGAGTGGGGGCGGCATCCAGGTGGGACATTGTGGTCTCCGAATCCTGGGCTCGCAGGAAGAACAGGGGTGCCTAGAGCGGCGGAGCTCCCAGGCGTCGGAGCGGGGAGCCGGCTGCAGTCAGTGGGTGTAGGCGCCGGCTTTCTGCTGGGTGTCGGTATTGCCGTAACCTGGGAACCGCTGCACAGTCGGCAAACCACTCTCCGAGCAGGGGCCCAGGAAGCGGGAGAAACACAGGAGACCCCCACCTCCCCAGGAGGAACCGCATGGGGTCACGCTGCGAGAGTCCGTCCAGTTTGGAGTTTTGAAACTCGGTCACATGCCTGACATAAAATCGCTTGGTCACAGGCTGGGTGAACAGAGTTCCGAGGGAAAGCAGGGAGACCACAGTGATTGACTGCTTCTCGGTGCGGGCTCACTGAAGGGGGGACGGGGGGTGAATTTTCAGCTCGGGTCTAGAGAGCAGGGCGCAGCCATATTGATCCTGGGCATCAGAGCTGGAAGCCTTCGGGGAGCAAAGCGGCGCCACCCGGTGGCGTCCAGAGCTGCTTACACTGCGCCCGGCCTCTGCCAGGGAGGAGCAATTCCACCAGGGCAAAGCCCCCTGACAATCCGCGCAACACGCCCCTCCCCCAGAAGACCGGCAGGGACAACTGATCATAGGGGCTGCAAAGCTTCAGCTCTCGGGGAAGCCAGTATATAGCATCATGGGTTTTTTTTTATTGTCTAGTCCTTCAGTATTATTTTTTGTTATTTTCTTATTTTTTAATTCTTTTTTAATTTTATGTATACATTATATATTTTTAAAATTTTTGTATCCTTCCATTGAATTTTATTTTATTTTCGTCTATATATGTTTGTCTTTCTTATTCTGGGATCTAGTTTCTTTTAATAAGCAGACCAAAACACACCAAAGTTCTAGTTTTTTGTTGTTTGTTTTGTTTCTGTTTTTTTTTTTTTTCTGTTGTCATTCATTGTTATTGTTGTTTTTTCTCTCATTCTTCTGTTCTTTTCTGGACAAAATGATGAGATGGATAAATTCACCCCAAAAGAAGGAACAGGAGGCAGTACTCACTGACAGGTATTTAATCAATATGGATATAAGTAAGATGTTTGAACTAGAATTTAAAACGATTATAAAGATACTAGCTGGGCTTGAAAAAGCATAGAAGACACTGAGAATCCCTTACTGTAGAAATAAAAGAACTAAAATCTAGTCAGGCATTAAAAATGCTATTACTGAGATGAAGTCCCAAATGGAAGCCCTAAAAATGAGAATGAACAAGACAGAAGAGTGAGTGAGTCATATAGAAGACAAAATGATAGAGAGTAAGGAAGCTGAAAATAAGAGAGAAAAGAAATAATTAGACCATGAAGGGAGACTTAGAGAACACAGCAATTCCATAAAGTGAAATAATATCCATATTATAAGAGTCCCAGAAGGTGAGGAGTGGAAGAAAGGAGCAGAAGGTTTATTTGAACAAATTATAGCTGAGAATTTCCCTAATCTGGGGAATTTCAAGTCCAGGAGGCACAGAGAACCCCCCTCAAAAACAATAAAAATAGGTCAACAACTTGACATATAATAGGGAAGCTTGCAAATTTCAAAGATAAAATCCTGAAAGCACCTCAGGACAAGAGGTCCTTAACCTACAAAGTTAAGACATATAAGGCTGGCAGCAGACCTGTACACAGAGACCTGGCAGGTCAGAAAGGACTTCATGATATATCCAAGGTGCTAAATGGAGAAAATATGCAGCCAAGAATACTTTCTCCAGCAAGGCTGTCACGCAGAACAGAAGGAGAGATAAAGAGTGTCCAGGAAAAACAAAAACTAGAGGAATTTGTGAACACTAAACCAACCCTGCCAGAAATATTAAAGGGGGTCCTTTGAGCAAAGAGAGAACCCAAAAGTAACAAAGACAATCTACAGGAACGGCGACTTTACAGGTAATACAATGGCACTTAATTCATTATCTTTCACTAATTACTCTGAATGTAAATGGACTAAATGCTCCAATCAAAAGACATAGGGTATCAGAATGGATAAAATAACAAGACCTATGGATATACTGCTTACAAGAGACTCATTTTAGACCCAAAAGACACCTCCAGATTGAAAGGGAGGGGCTGGAGAACCATTTATCATGCCAATAGACATCAAAAGAATGCTGGAGTAGCCATCCTTATATCAAACAAACCAGGTTTTAAGCCAAAAATTAATGGAGAGATGAAGAAGGACACTATATCATAATAAAAGTGTCTATCCAACAAGAAGATCTAACAATTGTAAATATTTATGCCCCTAACTTGGGAGCAGCCAAATGTATAAACCAATTAATAATAAAATTAAAGAAACTCATTGATAATAATACAATAATACTAGGGGACTTTAACACCCCACTCACAGCAATGGACAGCTCATCTAGACAGAAAATCAACAAGGAAACAAGGGCTTTGGATGACACATTGCACCAGCTGGACATCACAGATATATTCTATATATATCCTATATATATTCACAGATATATATAACCAGACAAAGACCCCATTTTAAAGGAGAATTATAGACCAATATCCCTGATGAACATGGATGCAAAAATTCTCACCAAGATACTAGCTAACAGGATCCAACTGTACATTAAAAGGATTTATTCCTGGACTGCAGGGGTGGCTCAACATCCGCAAATCAATCAGTGTGAGACACATTAATAAAGGACAAGAACCATACGATCCTCTCAATAGATGCAGAAAAAGCATTTGACAAAATACGGTGTTCTTTCTTGATAAAAACTCTCCGCCATGCAGGGATCGAGGGAACATACCTCAATATCATAAAAGTCATATATGAAAAACCCACAGTGAATATCATCCTCAACAGGGAAAAACCGAGAGGGTTTCCCCAAGGTCAGGAACACGGCAGGTATGTCCACTTTCACCACTGTTGTTCGACATAGTACTATAAGTCCTAGCCTCAGCAATCAGACAACAAAAAGAAATAAAAGGCATCCAAATCAGCAAAAAAGTCGAACTCTCACTCCTTGCAGATGACATGATACTCTATGTAGAAAACCCAAAAGACTCCACCAAAAAGTTGCTAGGTTATTTCGATACAGGAATTCAGAAAAGTGGCAGGATATAAAATCAATGCACAGAAGTCACTTACATTTCTTACACTAACAATGAGGCAGAAGAAAGAGAAATCAAGGAATTGATCCCATTTACAATTGCACCAAAACCCCTGCAATACCTAGGAATAAACCTAACCAAAGAGGTAAAGGATCTGTACTCTGAAAACTATAGAATGTTTATGAAAGAAATTGAGGAAGACAAAAAGAAATGGAAAAACGTTCCAGGGGCACCTGGGTGGCTCAGTCATTAAGCGTCTGCCTCAGGTCATGATCCCGGGGTCCTGGGATCGAGCCTCGCATCAGGCTCCCTGCTCAGCCGGAAGCCTGCTTCTCCCTCGCCCAATCCCCCTGCTTGTGTTCCCTCTTTCGCTGTCTCTCTCTCCATCAAATAAATAAAGAAATTAAAAAAAAAAAAGCTCCATGCTCATGAATTGGAAAAACAAATGTTAAAATGTCTATGCTACCTAGAGCAATCTACATATTCAAAGCAATCCCTATCAAAATACCATCCATTTTTCACAGAAATGGAACAAATACTCCTAAAATTTGTATGGAACCAGAAAAGACACCAAATAGCCAAAAGAATGTTGAAAAAGAAAACCAAAACTGGTGGCATCACAATTCCAGACTTCAAGCTCTATTACAAAGCTGTAATCATCGAGACAGTATGGTACTAGCATAAAAACAGACACATAGATCAATGGAACAGAATTGAGAACCCAGAAATGGACCCTCAACAATATATTCAACTAATATTCAACAAAGCAGTAAATAATATCCATCATGGAAAAAGGACAGTCTCTTCAACAAATGGTGTTGGGAAAACTGGACAGTCACATGCAGAAGAATGAAACTGAACTACTTTCTTATACCATACACAAAGATAAACTCAAAATGGGTGAAAGACCTAAATGTGAGACAGGAATCCATCAAAATCCTAGAGGAGAACACAGGCAGCAACCTCTTCGACCTTGGCCGCAACAACTTCTTATTAGACATGTCTCCAAAGGCAAGGGAAACAAAAGGAAAAATGAACTACTGGGACTTCAAGATAAAAAGCTTTTGCACAGCAAAGGAAACAACTGATAAATTAAAAGGCAACCTACAGAATGGGAGAAGATATTTGCAAAGGTCTTACCAGAAAAAGGGCTAGTATCGAAAATCTATAAAGAACTTATCAACCTCAACACCCAAAAAACAAAAACTCCAGTCAAGAAATGGGCAGAAGACGTGAATAGACATTTTTCCAAAGATATCCAGATGGCTAAAAGACACATGAAAAAATGCTCAACATCACTTGGCATCAAGGAAAAACAAATCAAAACCACAATGAGATACCACCTCACACCTGTCAGAATGGCCAAGATTAACTATTCAGGAAACAACAGATGTTGGCGAGGATGTGGAGAAAGGGGAACCCTCTTACACTGTTAGTGGGAATGCAAGCTGGTGCAGCCACTCTGGAAAACAGTACGGAGGTTCCTCAAAAAGGTAGAAATAGAGCTACCCTACAACCCAGCAATTGCACTATTAGGTATTTATCCAAAGGATACCAACGTAGTGATTTGAAGTGGCACACGCACCCCAATATTTATAGCAGCAATGTCCACAACAGCCAAACTATGGAAAGAGCCCAGATGTTCATCAACAGATGAATGGATAAAGAAGATGTGGTATATATATACAATGGAATATTACTCAGTCATCAAAAAGAATGAAATCTTGCCATTTGCAACAACATGGATAGAACTAGAGGGTATTATGCTAAGTGAAATCAGTCAGTCAGCGAAAGACAAATACCATATGATTTCACTCATATGTGGGATTTAAGAAACAAAACAGATAAACATAGGGGAAGGAAAGGAAAAATAAAATAAGATGAAATCAGAGAGGGAGGCAAACCATAAGAGACTCTTAAGTCTAGGAAACAAACAGCGTTGCTGGAGGGGAGGTAGGTGGAGGGAAGGGATAATTGGGTGATGGGCATTAAGGAGGGCAGGTGATGTAATGAGCACTGGGTGTTATATGCAATTGATGAACCACTAAATTTTATCTCTGAAACTAATAATACAAAATATGTTAAGTAAACTGAATTTAAATTAAAAAAATTTTTAAAAAGAAAGAAAATTCAGGAACTTAACATCTGTCTTGGTCCCCTGAAGCAGCTCTCATGTGGCCATCTTGGGAATGAACAGGACAACTGGGGTGGGGAAAGAGAGCAATAACCCAGACACCAGCCTGAACACATAATCTCTTCTTGTTTGGAAACTTCTAGAATTAGAGTGAGATGGCCCAGTGTAGAGGCACGTTTCTGTGAGGAAAAAAAGGAATTTCTGGTCCTAGCCTGGCTGGAGGCCAAGTGACTCAGAATAGGTAAAGTCAGACCCCAAGCACATGGGGTATGGGGCAGAGAACAAAGCCTAAGAAAATCCCCCAAGGTTCCCAAAGGCACTGTGAGTCAAAGGGAAACGCTCATCAGTTATTTCAGAAATGGTCTCCTCCTCCATCCCTGGAGAGACTGTAACCCTCAATCTCCCTAGGAGAGAAAGGCAGACTCTTAGGGCCACTCTGGTACCAGGTCTGAAAACCCAGGCGCAGTTAGTCTCCAGACCCGACCCACGGGAGGGCCATATACTGGTATGGATCCCATTTCTTCCTATCCTCTTAGGAGGCCTCAGCCTGAGGGGAAATCGTGGAAGCCTTGCGGCCCCTAGTACCTCCGCGCTGCAGCGTCTCCTTCCCGTTCTCCAGGTACCTGCCGAGCCACTCCACGCAGGTGCCCTCCAGGTAGTTTCTCCGCTGCTCCGCCTCATCGGCCACCTCCCGCTTGCGCCGGGTGATCTGCGCCGCCGTGTCCGCCGCGGTCCAGGAGC
>NW_027398033.1:0-14452 GCF_003265705.2 Callorhinus ursinus
AGAGAATGTGATCAGGCAGGAGACTAGAACAAAGCCATACACTAGTGATTTAGGGTATACTTTGATCTGTTAGAAGAAATTGTATCTCAAAATTTTAAAAAGAGAACAACTTATATATATATATGCCAAAAATAAGGGTAACTACTATGAAGGGATAAAAATATGACTCTAAAAATGAAAAATAAAAAATGTTTTTTTTAAAAAAGGGATTGATAAGATGTTTGAAAAAGGGAAAAAGAAAAATTCAAAAAAACAGTTAAAAAAATTAACTTTGAAAAACTAATGAATTATGGTAAAAAAAGCCATGAATTCTATGTGCAGTATTCCCCTAGTGCTGGAGTTCTCCCGTTCTCCTTGATCGGTAAACTTGGTCTTGGCTTGCTGGCTGTTCGTGCTGATCTTCTGGGGGAAGGGCCTGTTGCTGTGGTTCCCAAATGTCTTTGCCGGAGGCGGAATTGCCCTGCCCTTGTGAGTCCGGGCTAAGCAAGCTGCTCCGGTTTGCTCTCAGGAGCTTTTGTTCCCTCCAAGCTCTCGGTACAGCTTTGGAGGACCAGAGTGAAAATGGTGGCCTCCCAATCTCCGCCCGGAGGAGCTGAGAACTCGGGGCCCCGCTCCTCAGTGCGCCCCCAGAGAAAAGCAGTCACTCCCGTGTCCCCGGTCTCCGGCCGCACTCCGTGCTCACCCGGCCTGTGACCGAGTGTTTCTATGTCTGGCACCCGACCCCGTGTGGCGTCTCCAAACCCAGCAGATCCCTGCGGTGCACTTCCGCGCCGCTCCTCCCAGGGGAGGAAAGGGAGGCTCCCCGGCTCTGCCGCTTGTTGGGTCCCTGCTGCAGGAGCAGTGGCCTGACTGGGCCGCGGATCACAGTTTATGGCAACCCCGAGCTGAGAGCCCGCGCCTTGGCTCCGTCTCTGCAGCCGGCTTCCCCGCTCCGATCCCTGGGAGCTCTGCTGCACTCAGGCACCCCCGGTCTTTCTGTGACCCCGAGGGTCCTGAGACCACACTGTCCCGCAAGGGTTCCACTCCCCACTTAGCCACTGGAGCGACGTCCCTCAGCGGAGCTGACTTCTAAAATTTCCGATTTTGTGCTCCGCGGCTCTAGCACTTGCCAGAAGCGGCCGATGGAGGCCCCCTCCCCCGCCGTCTATCCTCCCGAATATCGCCTCGGATTCACTTCTCCGCATGTCCTACCTTCCAGAAAGTGGTCGCTTTTCTGTTCAGAGTGTTGTTACTATTCTTATCTTCGATCTCTTGTTGAGTTTGTAGGTGTTCAGAATGATTTGATCCCTATTCAGCTGAATTCCTGAGCCCAGACGAAATCCAGGTCTCCTACTCCTCCGCCATCTTGCCACACCCCCCTTGCACTGGCTATTTCTTAAGTTTAATTCAATATAATCAATATGCCAAAGTGGCATATTTTGGAGTGGCATATTTTGCTCTCCTCAACATACTAGATGAAACTACAACACTGTAAGAGAGCTGGAAAAATATTAACATGGGGAAAGAAATGAAAGGTGCCAACAAGAAAGATTCACAGTTGAGAGGAGTTTGTGAAGAGGTATTTAGGAAGATATAAAGGCAGAAAGAGTAAAGGGCACTGAAAAACACTTCATTTCATTCCATTTCCTGCTACCTTTCTTTCTTCTTTTGCTTTGTTCACAAGAAGGAAATGAAAGCCAGACTTTCTCATCTAGTACTATGTCTAGTTAAAAGTCCCATCTATTTGGAGTTAACCATCAAATTTTAATATACATATGAATTACCTGAGCATCTTATGAAAATGCAAATTCCCATTCAATAGCTCTGGGTCAGGCCCTGTCATCTAATGGATGATCTGTTGATCTGCAGATCCACACTTCAAGTAAGGAGGTATAGGGACATCTGGGTGGCTCAGTTGGTTAAGCGTAGGCCTTCAGCTCAGATCATGATCCCAGGGTTGTGGGATCAAACCCTGTATCTGGCTCCCTGCTCAGCGGGGAGCCTGCTTCCCCCTCTCCCTCTGCCCCTCCCCTGCTCATGCTTGCTCTCTCTCTCAAATAAATAAAATCTTTTAAAAAAAAGATTAAAAAAAAAAGTAAGGAGGTATAGGAGACTCCCTCAATAGAGGAAACCTTAATTACCAGCCTAGTTAACGCTGAGAATCTCCCTGTTTCCCAAAATCAAAGTAGGAATAGCATTAGACTACAACATCATGAGTTTGATCTCAAATACAAAAAAAAAAAAAAAAATGATAAATCATGTGACATTACACATTCACTGATTTATTCATTTCACAAATAATTATAGAATACCTGCTCTGTACCATACGTAGTTCTACACTCTAGAGACAGACTCTAAAATAATTCAAGTCCCTGTCCTCAGGATGCTGCTTACATTTTAGTGGGGTAAAAGCAAATAAATACATACCATATGGCCAGATGGTGACAAAGGAAAGTAATAGAAGGGTGGGTGGTGCTATTTTGCCAGGAAAGGCCTCTGGTTATTTACCCTATGAATCTAACCCAGCCCTTTTTTGGAAAATACCACGGTCAATTAATACAATGCCTTCCCAATCCACTTCCACCAACCTTACTCCAGGGTAAAAAGTCTCCCAAACTCTCCAGATGTGTAGAACCAACCAAGTCTTGTGTATTTAGCCATGCCAGGAAGAGCGTGCCAGTAGAACCAACCAAGTCCTGTGTATTTAGCCATGCCAGGTAGAGCCTGCCAACCTTTACAAACTATATAGTCCTTATCCCAAAGCCATGCTGGAGAACCAAGAAGAAAGATCAAAAGAATGAGTACATTCTTCAAGCTTCACCAGCCGTTGTCCCAGCATACCCCTGACTTGATAAGACACTCATTTTTAATTTCTTCATCTGGCTCAAAAGACTAAGTGGCTTTACATAGATTAAATAGGGGCAGAAAAACAAAGTCTACAATACACCTTTTTTTTTTTAAGATTTTTATTTATTTATGTGAGAGAGAGAGAGAGAGCACAAGCCGGGAGAGTGGCAGGAAGAGGGAGAGGGAGAAGCAGCCTCCCCACTGAGCACAGAGCCTGATGTGGGACTCCATCCCAGCACCCTGGGATCATAACCTGAGCCGAAGGCACTTAACCGACTGAACCACCCAGGGGCCCCAACAAGTCAATACACCTTATAAGCCTTCATTTCTATGCTCTGTCTCATCTGTTTATAAAATACTGTTTATTTCTCTATTTATTTATATTTGTACAAGACATCCCACAATACACTTTAATCCATGCTTTCCTGATATGAGAACTTAATATATGAAAACATAACATAGCTTTATTTTTTGCCCCAAAGATGCCCTGGGAAAAATACTAGATTCTGAGAGCTACATTGTTTATATCTCTATTTATCAGAGCTATTTGTGAGATGCAAAAACGTCCTTACTCTTTCCTTGCTATCTCTTAACATGGATGAAAATTCTACCATGTGACATATATCTTCAATCAAGGAACAAATCATCTCAGAGGGCAGAAAGCCTTTGGTTTGATTTGCATCTGTCTAGTTTGACTCACACAGAATCATGCCCCCTTCCCACCACATTTTAATAAGTGTTTACATGTTACCACTCCCAAAAGACTCAACTGATAAAATTCTGCCTTGGAACTAATTATACTTCAGACAATCCTACTCCCTATGGATACACTCTTGAGATAGAAACTTCAAATCCTGATGTTTAAATGAGTTCAGAGCTCCTCCTTGTGGATTCTATCTGTGGGTGCTGTTTCCTAAATGATCAATTTAGTAAAGAAAAATTAATTAAGAAGTTACCTATGTAAAGAGATCCTCAGATTCTGGAACATTATGTGTAGAAAATGAAATGTCTGTTTCATGTATAAATTGTACCAGCTAGATGAATACTCACCAATGTAGTATTTAATTTGGGATTAGATCCTGTTGTTGGTTCACTGTCTTGATGCATCAATGTTCAATGACTAGACTTTTGACATAGGCTACCATAGCAGATACTCTGGGGTTCAGAGACAATGACTATACAGCATAGGCATTTATGAGGAGTGACATAGTATGTTATGCTGTCATTCCTATTCTTTGAGGATTTACCAGCTTGGTATGAAATGCTACATGATAGCCAAGTCTTGGGGATTGCAGGCACGGCTCATTCCACGGACTCGTGACCAGCACAGCAATGCAGGGACTCAGACTCAGAAAGGCCCCATGGCTCAAAGAGTTTAAGGGGCTGCAGTCTCTGTCTTAATATTCTTAATCATTTGGGCGCCTGGGTGGCTCAGTCAATTAAGCGACTGCCTTCGGCTCAGGTCATGATCCCAGAGTCCTGGGATCGAGTCTGACATCGGGCTCCCTTGCTCTGCAGGGAGCCTGCTTCTCCCTCTGCCTCTGCCTGCCACTCCCCCTGCTTGTGCTCTCTCTCTGTCAAATAAATAAATAAAATCTTTAAAATAAAATAAAATAAAATTCTTAATCATTTTATCTTGGAATTTCTATTTTGCAAGTGAAGTCCAATGGAACAATGGAGCATGTACCAGGGGTCGGAGCCTGGGCTCAGGTGCAGTACTACCTCCCACTGCCACCCTGGGAATGGTTCCCAGCTGCCCGGGTGCTGACCCACTTGTGCTCCAGGCCCTACTCAACCTCGCATCCTCCCCTCAACCAGCTAAGGCTGCCACCCTCCACCTTCTGGGTGTGTCAGGGTGGTACGTGTAAGAGCACAAAGGCAGCTGTCTCAGTAAGAGGCATGGTGGTGGCCCTCACTGTTCTAGGCGGGCAGTGCCACAGCTCACGTAGCAGGAGACCTGGCAAGGGCAAGCCTCTTACCCACCCCTGATCCAGGTACTACATGCCAGTGATCCCTTGGGGATCACCTGTTCTCAGATGGTTAATGCAGGGGTTTCCTGGGAAAGGCAGATTGATTTATCATGGACGTCTGATGCTGGCCAGAGGGGAAGCCTGGCAGCCAGTGGACCCAAACACAAAGCACAGGGTGGGGTCCTTGGCCCCTGCAAGGGTCTACACTCACCCAACAAGAATCCCCATGCCTAAAGGAGTGTGACATTAAGTAGCATTAGGTAGCAAGGGAGGTCAGGGGAGACTACAAAAGTAAAAAGAAAGTTTTATATTTTAGTACTTTAAATGGCACTTGTGTCTTGCTTTTAATCAAGGGCTCCACATTTTCATCTGGCACTGGGTCCTGCAGATTCTGTAACCATAATGAATGGTGAAGTCTCCCAAAAATTTCTATGTTGAAGCCCTAACCCCCAATGTGATAGTATTTGGAGGCGGAGAAAGTAAATAGGTATAAAGTAGTTCAAGATAGGATTAGTGCCCTTAATAAGAAGAGAAAGGTCATGTGAGCCTAAGTGAGAAGGCATCTGTCCATAAATCAGGAAGTGGGCTCTCACCAGGAATCAAATTTACTAAGCACCTTGATCTTGGACTTCCCAGCCACCAGGACTAGGAGGAACAAATGTATGTTGCTTAAGCTACCTCATCTATGATATTTTGTTATAGCAGTCTGAGCTGACTAAGATATCAGCCTTGAATATATGCTTTAATCAAAATGTTTTCAGAATTTTTCCAAAATTCCGTATCTTTTTCTTGTTGAATTATTTGTCCAACTAGATATAGAGAAGCTGGTAAAGATCTAGAGTACATAAAAAGTATGATCCATTATTGGCAACCCAGCTTCAGAAACTATAAAGGTTGTGTGTAGTATATTTCATGGGGTAGAACCAGTTGCACATAAAGAAGCCACCACTCAAACACATATATGTGGTTTAATGCCTTCTTGAAACGTCTGCAATGATGAATCCTCATTTGTATGTAACAGAAGTATTAGCACTGAAGAGAGATATACTAACTGGTGAAGCTTATTAGCCTGTATTTTCTTCTAAATAATTGAGAAATATTTTATAAAAAAATATAGATGGAAGTCCAGAACATGAGGTCATGTTTCTAGAGTATTATGAAAGGGAGATAATGGAGAAAGCTTGAACAACAGCTTATGGATGAAAGACTTCTGGGAGGTACAGAAAGAATATAAAAGTGTATCTCAGGATATGAGGAAATTAATACAGACAAAATGCTGAATGCAATGAAAGCATTGATAATAAGAGGAAAAGAGGGAGCCACTGAAGGATTTAAGGGATTACAATGACATAATCTCAGTGACAATCAAGATGCATTGCATTGAGTACAGAGTGAAGGGAAAAGAGATAAATGAAATGAAAAGAATGCATGGAATGATGCAAGCTAATGTGATAAGACTGAATTCTGGAAGGCACAAAGGAAAAATACCCTCATTGGTCTACAGCCATATATAATATATATATATCATGTGAAGCCAGAAATGAGCGGGTCCTGGAGAACTAACATGGCAGTATAGACTAAGAGGTGGGTAAACCTTACCTAATCAGGATCTAAGGACTCAGTGGGCAGAGTGGACATAAATTTCACACTACCACTAACTCTGAGGTGTGCTGCTGGAGGAACAGTGGTGTAGCTGAGACACTGTGAAGACAGGCTTCTAAGAGGAATGAAGGAATAATTTGAGGGAGTGGAAATCATTCCATGCAGCCTGTGAACCATTAGCTGAAAGGAGGAAAGAGTTCAGGACCCAAGCAGCAGACCTGGTGATTGTCCACATGCAGACGAACCATAGTTCACGGGAAGCCCCTCCATTAAAACAGCAGGCTTGAGTTTGTCCTAATGCATCCATGCCTGGATTCCACCAGCAACAAATCCTCCCAGATGAAGGGCACCACCCCTGACCCAGAAGCTCTAACTTTTCCACTGGCAAAACGTGCAGAATGAGGAGTACTTAGCACCGTCAGCCTTTCTTTGAACACAGAGATGAGCCCTCACATTTAACAAACAAATAGAATGTAAGAGCCTTCACAAGATCAAGAGAAACTTGTGTAGTGTTTTCTACCAAACAGACAAATCATAAATCTCCCTTCTTTCCTTCTGAAATTCCCCCAAGTTCTTAAAGTTCCCTTTAAATATACTGTTTAATCAAAACTGGAATTTTCAGCAGACTTAGGGAGAACCAAGAGGATACACTAGACATACCATTCACATAAACCTTTGCCAAGGGTCATAGTTAAATGGGAGTGAGATGTCAGCAATGTATGATGAAACACACATTTAAGGTATTTGGCATAGCTAATAGGTCTATAAGGAGTGTGCCGCAGATGTAATATTTGTTGATGAGTCTACCAAATTCAAGTAATTTGGTTATAATTTGGCTTTGTTCTCAGTTTCCTTTTATATCTTTAAAACAGTGCAGTATACTTTACCACAACAACTCTTGATTATATTCCTGGTAAAAATGTTCTTAATGTTTCTTAAATTCCTGAAGTTATCTGGACCTGTGAGTTAATTGAGAAGTTAGTATCAGCCTTTGAATTGCTTTAGCGGAAGTGAATACTAAGAAACAAGGTTCCTGCCTATTTAGTTCAATTCTCAATCCCATCTGCTATAAAAAGTTGAGAGTCTACTGCTCTGTATTTTAAAACCTTTATTTTCTGATAAATTTGGAAATCCTGAATATTCTCTTACTTGAAATAGTCACCTTCTAAATTCCTATAGCTAAATGGAAGGATAATCATAGATTCTATTCAAGGTCATCCACCTCCTAGGTCACTCAATACCCTTAAATGGTGCTGTCCAAGGGATGCTACATCTTTTTTTTTAAGGCAGAGAAGCAATGTTCCGTTTTGCCGGAATGTCCTTTCTCAAAGCAAAGGGCTTCTAAACATTTTTATATTATGGACCCCTCTGGTGGTCTAATACAAAACTTATGAGGCCGTGTCAGAAGAATATTTCTGAAACACATAATGAAAAATGTATAGGATTATAAAGGAAACCACTTATACCGAAATATGATAAAGTATTTCTAAACTATTATATAGAGTAGCACATTTATTTCTTTATTAACATCTTGAAAAGTAGATCCAGCAAAGCACCTTATAACCACCATAACTTTAAAGTAGTGACGAATAAGAAAGATATTTTAAGGGGCGCCTGGGTAGCTCAGTTATTAAGCATCTACCTTTGGCTCAGGTCATGATCTCAGGGTCCTGGGATCGAGCCCCGCATCGGGCTCTTTGCTCAGCGGAGAGCCTGCTTCTCCCTCTCCCACTCCCCCTGCTTGTGTTCCCTCTCTCGCTGTGTCTCTCTCTGTCAAATAAATAAAAGCTTTAAAAAAAAAGAAAGATATTTTAAGAAACTGAAACAATTTTAATGTGATGGGAAAATATCTGTAATTTCAGCTGATGTCAAAAGCACAAGTACTGATCATATTTCTGTGGTTTATTGTCTACATGTGTAATTAAAGATAATGCTGAATTTCAATTAGATGTAATTTTTCTACTCAAATTTCCGGGACCCCCATTTTCTATTTATGAAGACCTAAGGGGCCCATGGATCAGGTTAAGAATCCCTCAGAGAGATTTAAGAGCTTGAAGGAAAAATGTAATACTAGCTTACTTACTCTATTATGTCACTTAGAGTACATTTTCCAGTATTTAAATAATTGTAGTAACTTCAGTGCTGATATATATAACTGCCACTTTTAATACAAATATAGAATTTTCCTTCACATTCAAGCCTTTGAATTCTCCATACGTAATTCATTGCTTTGGTGGTTTAGAGATTCTGTTATAATGATACTATAAAGTGAATTCTATATGAAGCAGGTTCATTTTGGATTACTTTCAAGGATACTCTGTGTCAAAATGGCTTATTTTCAAATAGCCCCAACTTCAAGGTAGGTCCAGAGTGTGAACTCCATGGAAAATATTACAGAGAGGCTTCCATGTAGCTGCTCCACTAAACCAAATCTGCTTCTAATTGCATAGTGTGTAATGTTTAAACTTTCCCAGATTAGCGGTTGATTTCCTGGCAAAACTCTGTAAACACCAAATAGTCAATAAATTGCCCTCTACAAAGCAAGAAATTTTAAATGCATACCAAATGCAATTCCCATCTCAAATGCACCAAAATGTTTTTCTGAAAGGCGTTCAGTTTTCAAATACAGCATGTTGTGGTTCACAATTTTCCATGCATACAAATTACTATAAGACTGCTAATTGATTACCTTACTCATTTATTTTGCAAGAAGCTTACCATAAATCTTAATAGTGACAATTTGCTTCCTCACTCAAGACTAAGTCACATTATTAATCAAGATGGCATAGTCTGAGTTGAAAACAAAATATTTCAGTGAGCAGTTGTTGAATGGAGAAGAAAATTTCAGTATTGTTCCAAGTCTGATCACTTATGTAATAGTACCATCTAGTGGATTCTCATCCATAACACAGAAACCAACAAATTCTATAATCTGACTTGGGAAAAGTATGTTTCTTCTAAAAAAGGTTTTGTTGTATGTATATTTAGTAGACTTCTTACATTCTCAACTAAAGTATCTGAACAGACATCTCCCAAAACTAGAACTACAGAGTGTCTTGCTCACCATTCCATGAAGTTCTATTTTATAAGAACTGGATAGCTAGTCTGTGGGATGTAAAACAAATATGTCATTTACCAAGTCTTAAACTGCTGTTGTGCAAACTACAGCATGGGGTATTCCAAAAGAGCAATATTCTAATAGTGACAAATGGGGGACATTAGAATAAATGATCACATAAGGCTACAGACATACTCATAAAATAATCAGTTACTTAACTACCAGTGTGGCATTGTCCCAAGCAAACAAATATGAATAAGATAAACCCCTTGATGTCAAGAAGTTCAAAATATCATTGAGAAGCCAAATAAAGAGCATAAACAAGTGAGACCAAAGAGGTGTATAAAAAGATAATAGCAGAAAATAATTGCAGAGATTATCTTTCCAGTAGCAGATGAAGTAAGGCCTCATGGAGGAGGAACAGAAAATTTGACTCAAAATGGCTTTAACAATAATCCTTCACATAACAAGAAGTCCCAAGGCACTGTGGCTCCAGGGTAGGTTAATTCACTAATTCAGTGATGTCAACCAAACTGGAACCTGCAGGAGGATGCCGAGAGATGGGTACTTTTATCATTAACATTATTCAGAATGGCTGGCACATGGTGATAATGAATAGCAGACTAATTTTTAGCCAGTTTTATTACTGCTTTCAGATTCTCTACAGACAATGCAGTCCCTTATTGCCTTTAATTTTTTTTTTAAGATTTTATTTATTTGACAGAGAGAGACACAGCAAGAGAGGGAACACAAGAAGGGGGAGTGCGAGGGGCGAAGCAGGCTTCCGCTGAGCAGGGAGCCCGATGCGGGGCTTGATCCCAGGACCCCAGGACCATGACCTGAGCCAAAGGCACATGCTTAACGACTGAGCCACACAGGCACCCCCTTATTGCCTTTTTTGCTCAATATCCAAAAACAAAGAAAAAAATGGATAAATGTAATTTACTGTTGACTCAAGGAAGGGGAAGAATAGGAAAAAAAATAATCACCACTAAGTGCCTATTTTACATATCCTAAGGAAAAGAAATGCAGAAATCCTTTCCATAGTAACAGAGACAGGTCTTTGGAAGCCAACTGTCACCCTTGGGTCGGCTCCCCGGGAGGATCTCTCCTGTCTTTGTCCTCCTGGGCCTCTGGTTTTACACTTTGAGATTACATTCCTTTTCCACTGTCTCTGGGCTGCAGAAGAATGTCTTCTTGGGCACTGCACATCTTTAGCACGTTAATGTATTATGTATCCATTCCTAATACAACCACTGATCAGGAAACAGGATTCATAATGATTGATTTAATGAAATGAATGGCCATGTAAAGTAGTGTGTATTACATTCCACAAACTGGGATTTAATAAAAGGAGGAGAGGGAAATGAGGAATGGGTGATAGGCCCAAAGAAAAAGGAAGTGGTGCTGGGGGGCGGGGGGGTACAATATTCTGTAGAGAATATTTTAAGGGTAAGCTTATATATCTTTACATGTAGATGTATAGATGTATGAAAAACAAGTGGGGTTTATTCCTGACATGAAGTGTGTTGCAACAGAACATACTAAAATATCTAATCAGGAAAGTTATGATAACCACATAGATACTGAAATAGAGATAGATGGATATTATATATTTATATAAAATATAAATATTACATGTGTAAATATATTTTATGCTATATATAGGTATATAAAGTAAACATACTTATATATAGTTCCATTTCAATCCCAAAGCCAACATAACAGGACTAAAGGCGATTCTATTAAAGTCAAGAATAAGTCAAGGATTTCCACTATGACCATCTGTTTTTAACATTGTTCCAGTAGGTACAAGCCAATTCAAGTAGACAGAAGAGGAAAATAAAGATTATGAAAATTGGAGGGGGGCAGACCAAGATGGCAGAGGAGAAAGAGACCTGGGTTTCGTCTGGTCTCAGGAATTCAGCTGGAAAGGGATCAAACCATTCTGAACACCTACGAACTCAACAGGAGATCAAAGAAAAGAATAGCAACAACTCTCTGAACAGAAAAGCGACCACTTTCTGGAAGGTAGGACATGCGGAGAAATGAATCCGAGGCGATATTCAGGAGGATAGACGGCGGGGGAGGGGGCCTCCGTCGGCCGCTTCTGGCGAGTGATAGAGCCGCGGAGCACAAAATCGGAACTTTTAGAGGTCGACTCCGTTGAGGGAGGTCGCTCCAGTGGCTAAGTGGGGGGTGGAACCCTCACAGGACAGTGTGGTCTCAGGACCCTCAGGGTCACAGAAAGACCGGGGGTGCCTGAGGGCGGCAGAGCTCCCAGGTATCGGAGCGGGGAAGCCGGCTGCAGAGACGGAGCCGAGGCGCAGGCTCTCAGCTCGGGGTTGCCATAAACTGTGATCCGCGGCCCAGTCGGGCCACTGCTCCTCCAGCAGGGACCCAACAAGCGGCAGAGCCAGGGAGACTCCCCTTCCTCCCCCGGGAGGAGCGGCGCGGGAGCGCACCGCAGGGATCTGCTGGGTTTGGAGACTCCACATGGGGTCGGGTGCCAGAGATAGAAACACTCAGTCACAGGCCGGGTGAGCACGGAGTGCGGCCAGAGACCAGGGAGACGGGAGTGACTGCTTTTCTCTGGGGGCGCACTGAGGAGTGGGACCCCGAGTTCTCGGCTCCTCCGGGGCAGAGATTGGGAGGCTGCCATTTTCACTCTCGTCCTCCAAAGCTGTACAGAAAGCTTACAGGGAGCAAAAGCTCCCCAGAACAAACCCGAGCAGATTACTTAGTCCGGACCGGCAAGGGCGGGGCAATTCCGCCTCCGGCAAAGACCTTTGAGAAGCACGGCAACAGGCCCCTCTCCCAGAAGATCAGCAAGAACAGCCAGCCAAGGCCAAGTTTACCGATCAATGAGAACCACAGAACTCCAGTGCTAGGGGAATACTGCACAGAGAATTCATGGCTTTTTTACCATGATTCTTCAGTCTTTCAAAGTTAATTTTTTAACTCTTTTTTTTGTTTTGTTTTGAATTTTTCTTTTTCCTTTTAAGCCAACATCTTATCAATCCTTTTTAAAAAACATTTTTATTTTTCATTTTTTGAGTCATATTCTATCCCTTCATAGTAGTTACCCTTATTTTTGGCATATATATATATATATAAGTTGTTCTCTAAAAGTTTGAGATACAGTTTCTTCTAACAGATCAAAATATACCCTAAATCTCTAGTGTATGGTTTTGTTCTAGTCTCCTGCCTGATCACATTCTCTCCCTTTTTTTTTCTTTTTCAAATCTTTTTTTTAAACAACTTTTTATCAATTCCTTTTATAAAATTTTTTATAATTTTCATCTTTACACTCATATTCCATCCCTTCACTGTATCAACCCTTATTTTTCTACAATATAAGTTTTTCTTTCTTTAAAATTTTAGGAGGCACTTTCTTCTAACAGACCAAAATACACCCAAAATCTAATGTGTGGCACTGATCTATTCACCAGCCTGATCATATTTGATCATATTCTGTTTTTTTTGTTTTGTTTGTTCTGTTTTGTTTATTTTTATCTTTTTCTTTTTCTTTTTTTTTCATTTATTCATTCTTTCCCTTTCTTTTCCCCCACTTTCAGGTCTTTTCTGACTTTAGAGTATATTTTCTGGGGACGTTGTTAACCTGTTAGCATTTGTTCTCTCATTCATCTATTCTTCTCTGGACAAAATGACAAGATGGAAAAATATCACCTCAACACAAAGAACAAGAGGTACTACCGACTGCCAGGGACCTACTCAATATGGACATTAGTGCGATGTCGGACCTAGAGTTCAGAATGATGATTTTAATGATACTAGCTGGGCTTGAAAAAAGCATGGCAGTTATTAGAGAAACCATTTCTGGAGAAATAAAATAACTAAAATCTAACCAAGTTGAAATCAAAAAGGCTATTCATGAGGGGCAATCAAAAATGGGGGTGCTAACTGCTAGGATAAACGAGGTAGAAGAGAGAATCAGTGATATAGAAGACCATATGATAGAAAATAAAGAAGCTGAGAAAAGAGAGATAAACAATTACGGGATCACGAGGGCAGAAATCGAGAGATAAGCAATACCATCAGACGAAGCAATATTAGGATAACTGGGATCCCAGAAGAAGAAGAAAGAGAGAGAGAGGCAGAAGGTATATTGGAGCAAATTATAGCAGAGAACTTCCCTAATTTGGGGAAGGAAACAGGCACCAAAATCCAGGAGGCACAGAGAACCCCTCTCAAAATCAATGAAAATAGGTCAACCCCCCAACATCTAATAGTAAAACTTATGAGTCTCAGAGACAAAGAGAAAATCCTGAAAGCAGCTCGGGACAAGAGATATGTAACCTACAATCGTAGAAACATCTGATTGGCGACTGACCTATCCACAGAGACCTGGCAGGCCAGAAAGGACTGGTATGACATCTTCAGAGCACTAAACGAGAAAAATATGCAGCCAAGAATACTATATCCACCTAGGGTGTCATTGAAAATTGAAGGAGAGATAAAAAGCTTCCAGGACAAACAAAAACTAAAGGAATTTACAAACACGAAACCAGCCCTACAAGAAATATTGAAAGGGGTCCTCTAAGCAAAGAGAAAGCCTAAAGGCAATATAGACCAGAAAGGAACACAGACAATATACAGTAACAGTCACCTTACAGGCAATACAATGGCACTAAATTCATACCTTTCAAAAGTTACCCTGAATGTAAATGGGCTAAATGCCCCAATCAAAAGACACAGGCTATCAGATTAGATTAAAAAACAAGACCCATCGATATGTTGTCTGCAAGAGACTCGTTTTAGACCCAAATACAACCCCAGATTGAAAGTGAGGGGGTCGAAAACCATTTACCATGCTAATGGACACCAAAAGAAAGCTGGGGCGGCAATCCTTATATCAGACAAATAAGATTTTCAACCAAAGACTGTAATAAGAGATAAGGAAGGACACTATATCCTACTTAAAGGGTCTATCCAACAAGAAGATGTAATGACTGTAAATATCTATGCCCCTAAC
>NW_027398034.1:0-14445 GCF_003265705.2 Callorhinus ursinus
GGTTGAGGCTACTCTCACAGATATAGCAACAATCACTGAAATTGGTAGTCTAACAGGTGCCAAGACCACTTCCTGCCCCAGGACAGTGGCTACCTTTTCACACTTTGGAGAAAGAGGAAACATTTGTGGCTTCTTTTGTTGAGGTTTCTTTCAACAAAATATTTAAAACTTGCAGTTCTCTAGCTCAACATCTGGAATTGCATGAGCACTAAGTAGGGAAAACCATGAAAAGAGACCAAAGGGCACACGTGTAAAGGACAAGGCCAGAAGATGATAATTTGTGAAGAGCCTAAGGACAGGCAGGACTTTCCATCCTCAGTCTCCCCCTAGGGGCTCCCTCCTCCCTCTACCTATATTTGAACCCTCCTGGGATATTTGTCCATGACTCCTGAATTCCTTTTCCTACTTGTCTCTTACTTGTCATATATCTAGGATAAAGATTATGATGTGTGTTTTAAAGCTATAGCTGGGCCTCCTCCCATAAACATGTATACTATCTTTGAATATGATTTTCAGGATCCCTGCAGTTCTTATATAATTCTTCTTAAGGCAGAAATCGTTGCCACTCCCTCTTGTTTGGGACTTGCTGGATGTGGGGTGGTTTCTTATTTGCCAAAATCAGGTCCATATACGTGCGCAGTGAAAATTCCCAAATTCTCCCTTACTGGCCAAGATGACATCTCTGGACAAATTTCATGAGGTCTCATCCAAACCTTGCCAGATCTCCATCCAAATCTTTGAGATATTTTCCAAATCTTGTGAGAACTCAGTCCAAATCTCATGAGATCTCATCCAAATCTCACCAGACCTCAGTCCAAATCTCATGGGATATCATCCAAGTCTCGCCAGCCATCAATCCAATCTAGTGAGATCTCACATATATCTCACGAGATTAAATCTCCTGAGATCTTAGTCCAGACTCACCAGATCTCAATCAGAATGTCGTCAGAACTCATCCAAATCTCATGAGATCTCATTGAAATCTCTCTAGACCTCAGGCAATCTCATGAGAACTCACATACATCTCACAAGACTTCCACCCAAATCTTGTGAAATCTTAGTCTAGAGCTCACTGGATCTCAGCCCAAATCTCGTGAGAAATCAGTCCAAATCTCATGAGATCTCACCCAAATCTCATCAGATCTCAATCCAAATCTCATGATATCTCAAGCATATCTTGTGAGATTTCTAGCTAAATCTCGTGAGAACTCAGTCCACATCTTGAGAGATCTCAGTCCAAATATCATGAGATATCCCACATATCTCACGAGATTTCTACCCAAATTTCATGAGATCTTATTCCAAATCTCATGAGATGTCAGTCCAAATATCATGAGACCTCAGTCCAAATCTCGTGATCTCATTCAGATATTGCCAGATCACAATCCCAATCTCATGATATATCATGCATATCTTGTAAGATTTTTAGCTAAATCTCTTGACATCAGTCCAAACCTCATGAAATCTCAGTCCAAATCTCGCCGCATTTCAGTACAAGTCTCATGAAATCTCACGCACATCTCCTGAGAATTACACACATCTATCATGAGATCTCTTCCAAGTGTCGTCAGATCTCATTCCAAATATTGTGAGAACTCGGTCCAAATATTGTATGATCTCATTCAAATCTTGCCAATCTCTGTCCAAATCTCAGGAGAACTCATCCAAACCTTGTGAGATGTCATACAAATCTCTCCAGACCTCAGTCAAAAATCTCATAAGAATTCACACACATCTCACAAGATTTCTAGCTAAATCTCGCGAGATCTCTTCCAAATCTCGCCAGATGTCAGTCCAAATCTCGTGTGATCTGACTCAGATTTTGTGAGCTTTCTTGCCAAATCTCATGGGAACTCATTCCAAATCTTGTGAGAACTCAGTCCAAATATTGTGATATCTACTTCCAAATCTCATGAGACCTAATGCAAATCTTGCAAGATTTCTACCCAAATCTCATGAGATCTTAGTCCAAATCTCATGAGATCTCATCAAATCTCGCCACATCTCAGTCCAAATCTCATGAAATCTCATGTACATCTCACAAGAATTCTACACATCTCTCTCATGAAATCTCTTCCAAATCTCGTCAGATCTCATTCCAAATCTCGTGAGAAATCAGTCCAAATCTTCTACGATCTCATTCAAATATCGTCAATCTCTGTCCAAACCTCTAAAGAACTCATCCAAATCTCGAGAGATCTCATCCAAATCTCACCAGACCTCAGTCCAAATCTCGTGACATTTCAGCCCAAATCTCATGAGATATCATCCAAATCTCGCCAGACCTCAGTCCAAATTTCATGATAGCTCACACACACCTTGCAAGATTTCTAGCTAAATCTCTGATATCAGTCCAAATGTGGTGAGAACTCAATCCAAATCCCAAGAGAATCCAGTTCAAATCTTGTGAGACCTCATGCACATCTCATGACACTTCCGAAACCTCATGAGATCTTAGACCAAATCTCATGAGAAGGCAGTCCGTCCATATCTCTTTAGATCTCATCCAAATCTTGCCAGATCTCAATCCAAATCTCATGATATCTCACCCACATCTCACAAGATTTATAGCTAAATCTCATGAGATCTCAGTCCAAATTCATTAGAACTCAGTGCAAATCTTGTGAGACCTCGTGCACATCTCAGGAGATTTCTACCCAAATCTCATGAGATCTTAGTCCAAATCTCATGAGATCTCTTCCACATCTCTCCAGATCTCATTCCAAATCTTGTGAGATCCCACAAACATCTCACAAGATTTCGACAAAAATCTCCTGAGATCTCTTCCAAATCTCGCCAGATCTCAGTCCAAATCTTGTGAGATCTACTTCTGAATCTCATGAGACCTCATGCACAACTCAAGAGATTTCTACCCATATCTCATGGGATCTTAGTCCAAATCTCATGAGCTCTCAGTCCAAAACTGAAGAACTTGAGAACTCAGTCCAAGTCTCAAGAGATCTCAAGAGATCTCATCCAAATCTCGCCTCATCTCAGTCCAAAGCTCATGAGATCTAATGAACATCTTACAAGAATTCTAGCCAAATCTGGTGAGATCTCAGTCCATACCTCATGAGACTTCAGTCCAAATCTCATGAGATCTACTTCCAAAATCCACTGAGACCTCACACACATCTCGAGAGTTTTCTACCCATATCTCTTGAGATTTTAGTCCATATCTCTTGAGTTCTCAGCCCAAAACTTGTGAAAACTCAGTCCATGTCTCAAGAGATCTCATCCAAATCTTGCCAGACCTCAACCAATCCTCGTGATATCTCATGCACATCTCACAAAACTTCTACACAAATCTTGTGAGATTTTAGCCCAAACCACATTAGATCTCAAGGCAAATCTCCTGGGAACTCACTCTAAATCTCCTGAGATCTCTTCCAAGTCTCCCCAGATCTCAGTCAAAATCTCTTTAGATCTCACCCACATCTTGGGTGATTTCTAGCCAAATCTCATGATATCTCATCCAAATCTTAACAATCGTTGTCTAATTCTCATGAGAACTCAGGTCAAATCTCACAAGATCTCTTCCAAATCTCTGCAGATCTCAGTCTAAATCTCATGAGAACTCATGCATCTCTTGTGAGATTTATAACCAAATCTTGTGAGATCAAAGGCCAAATCTCATTAGAACTCGGTCCAAATCTCAATGGATTTCTTCCAAATCTCTCCAGATCTCTGTCCAAATCTTGGGAGATCTCACGCACATCTCACGAGTTTTCTAGCTGAATCTCATGAGATCTCAGTCCAAATTTCATGAAAACTCAGTCCAAATCTCATGAGATCTCATCCAAATCTTGCTACAAGGTATCTCCCTGAAGTTTCAGCATCCTGGTGAAGAGCAGTTATGATGGGAGCATTGAATTCAGGAAGAATGTGCCATGCATATTCTTAATCACCCTCAACCAGAGGTGATAGAAACAGGAGAGCACCACTGGAATGAAGAAGCAATGTCCCCCTGACCCCCACAGCCCCCTGAGCATGAGAAGTGAGCACACAGGCAGCCTCCCTGAGGTGTTCCCAGGCTTTGAAAATATTAAGGCTGTATGTCTTCACCTCACAGCCCCTCAGCAAAAAAGAATAGTTACCTCTTTCCTTCCTGGGCCTCAGGTGATCTTGGGGGAAAATCTTGGGAAATCTCAGTTCAAATCTCATGAGCTCTCCAAATCTCAGGAGATCTCGGGGCCAGACATTGAGGTCTAGGGCCAAAACCTGTTGGATCTGTGGCCAATCTTCTGGGCCTTTGGAAGTATCTGGAACTCTTTAGCAGAGCCTAAATTGCGACCCTTATGTCGGTAGGGATGGCTCATGCCATGCTGTGGCAGAACTTGAATAGTTCTGGTACCCTAATAGTTCCGGTACCCTAAGACATGAGCTGCAGGGAAGACACGAGGTGTCTCACCCCAAATCCATGGCGTTTCAGTGTCCTGGGTGAAGAGTATGCACCAAGGGAGCATTGAAATCAGATGAATGGGCTTGGTGGATTCTTATTCATGATCACCCAGAGGTGATAGAAACAGGGGAGCAGGAGTGGAAGGAAGAAGCAAGCGGACCCCAAGCAGGACAAGTGATTGCAAAGGCATGCTCTCTGGGGCTTTCCCAGGCTCTCAAATTGTTAAGGCTGTCTGTATTAGCATCACAACACCCCAGAAATGAAAGAAAATATACCTCTTTCTAGAGCCAGACCTCATGCCATCTTGGGGAAAATCTCGTGAGGTCTGGGTCCAAATCTCAGGAGATCTCATCCAAATCCCCCAAGATCTAGGTCCAAATCTCACGAGATCTCATCCAAATCTAATGAGATCTCATGCCCAGCCATTTAAATCTAGATCTAAACTGTGGCCAAACTTCAAGGCCCTTGGGAGGATCTGGCACTCCCTAGCAGAGCCTGATTGGAGCTCTTTTTGTCAGTAGGGGATGCACGTGCCAGGATTGGGCAGAACTTCCAATTTGACCGGTTTCCCAATGGGTCTCCAACAGGACCTGCAAGAAGACCAGGGGTATCTCACACCTAAATCCCTGGTGTTTCAGCATCGTAGGTGAAGAGCAGTTAAGAAGGCAGCGTTGAATTCAGCATGAATTGTCTTTGTGAACACTTGTTCACACTCAACCGGAGGAGATAGAAACGGGGATAAGAGGAGAAGGCAGAAGAAATGTGCCCTGGAGAAGGACGTGTGAACACACAGGCGGGTTCCCTGGGGGCATTCCAAGTCTTTGAACATGTTAAACTCTCTGCTTACCTCACAACACCCCAGGATAAAAAGAAAAGATAACTCTTTCTTTAGCGGGATCTCAGGTCATCTGGGGCCAATCTCAGAATTCTCTGGCTGTCTCTCAGGAATCTTCATCCTAAAACTCAGGAGTACTCTGAAAAATCTGGTGAGATCAATGCCCACTCCATGAAAAGGGGCCAAAATCCCCTGAGACGTTAGGGCATGTCTCTCGAGATCTACAACTAAATCCCATGAAGTCTGGGGAGAAGTCTCTCAGGAACTCAGCAGGGGTGGGAAATGCCTAACCTTGATGCTTGTGCAGCATAAAAGCCAGCCTTTGGACATTACTGTCTGGGGGACCATGGGAACACCTGGCATTCCAAAAAGCCCACAGATGCCATTCAGATGTTGGGGTCCAAACCCAGCACTGAAATAGGGATGATTGGGCTTGAGGTCCCTTACTGACATTACTTGAGAAGGGAGAGACATGGGAAGACATTAGTTATAGGAAGAGGCCAGGAGCCTGGGAGCTGGCTCATCTGGACACACAGGAAGGCTCCCTGGGTGCTCTCCCAGGCTATTGACTTTTAAGTACTGTGTGCAGGAACAAGCCAACTCCTGACTTTGCCAGATCTCATGTGCTCTTGGGGCCAATCTTGGGTGATCTCAGTACAAATCTCATGAGATCTCACCCAAATATTATGAGATGTCAGGCCCAGCCAGTGGGATCTAGGGTCAAAATTCATAGGATCTCTGGGCAAAGCTTCCAGGCCCTTGGGAGGAACTGGGAGTCCCCAGCAGAGCTTGCTTTGTGCTCCTTATGTCGTTAGGGGTGGCACATGCCAGGATTGGACACATCTTCCAATATTCCCAGTTTCAGAAGTGCTCCCAGACACCCCTAAATTCCTGGTGTTTCTGTACATTGGGTGAAGTGGGAATATTAAGGGAGCACTGAATTCAGGTTGAATGGGCCCTGCGGACTCTTCACACACAATCAGAAGTGATAGAAACAGGATGGCAGGAGGAGAAGGAAGAAGCACTGTGCCCCAGAGCAGGAAGTGTGAGCACACAGGAAGTCTCCCTGGGGGCTTTCCCAAGCTTTCTACAGGTTAAGGTTGTCTGTGTTTGCCTCACAGCCTCCCAGGAAAAAAAAGAAAGAAAGAAAGAAAGATACATTTTTCCTGAGCTGGATCTCATGTATTCTTGGTGTGAATCTGGCAAATTCTCTGGCTTCTTCTCAGGAGTGCTCAGACTAAACCTTAGGATAACTGTGACAAATCTCATGAGCTCAAAGTCCACTCCGTGGAATTGGTCCAAAATCCCCTGAGAGGTTAGGCCAACTCTCTTGAAATCTGTAACCAAATCTCGTGAGACCTGGGGAGAAATCTCAGGGGAACTCGGGAGGTGTGGGAACTCCCTAGTCTCGATGCCTGTGCAGCATAATAGTTAGCACTTGAAACTTCCTTTTTGGGGAAACCTGGGAACACCTGGCATTCTACAAAGCCCACAGATGCAATTGTGATGTTGGGGACACAACGGAGCATGGAAGTAGTGATAATTGGCCTCTGAGCTCCTTACTGATATTACATGAGAGGCGATAGACACAGGAAGGCATTAGGTATGGGAATAGGCAACGAGCCTGGGAACTGGCTCATTTGTACACCCAAGAAGTCTCCCTGGGTGCTTTCCCAGGCTTTCAACTTTTCAGGACAGTTTGTGTGAGAGTCGCCACCTGCAGACAGAAGCCACCTCTTTCTTTTGGTTTAGCTCAGGAAATCATGGGGAAATCCGTGCTGGATCTCAGGCCACAGCTCATGACACCTCGACCCAAATCTTATGAGTTCTCAGGGCTAATCTCACATGATATATGGACAAAAATCACGAAGTTTCAGGAAAACCAGCCCAAGAGCTGGACGTATGAAAACACAGGCAAGCTTCCAGGGGCACTTTTCGAGGCATTCAACAAGTTAAGGCTGTGTGTGTGTGTGTGTGTGTGTGTGTGTGTGTGTGTGTGTGTGTGTCAGCAGGATAAGCCACCTCTTGCTTTTGCCAGATCTCATGTAATCTTGGGCTACATCTTATGATTTCATGAAGTTTGATGTGCTTACTGATGTATGTGTGGATGTATAAGGAAAGTGCCATATACTGGACTCATTCAAACAGCACTGTGTAGAAAGCATCTTCCAACTAACATCTCCTTTCATTATGATACAAGTGTTTTCAAATGTATCTGTGGAAGCATAAGGAAGTCTCAGTATACACTGATGAAACAACACTGTATAGAAAGCATCTTTCAGCTAACAGGTTCTATCTGACTATAGAAGCATTGTCAAATGTCTGTGTGGAGCATAAAGAAACTTCCACATGTCTTCTCCCATGTTTAACTCATTGAAACCAAAGAGGGTGTAAAGCACCCTTCATTCACATCGTCTTTCATTAAGATATAAATGTTTTCCAATGTCTGTGTGGATGCATAAGGAAAGTCTCGAATAATTATCTCCTTGAAACAACACTGTGGGGAATGCGTCCTTCAACTAACATCTTCTTTCATGAAATTAGAAGTGTTTTCAAATGTATGAGTGGAAATATAAGGAAACTGCTATATACTTGACTCCTTCAAACAACATTGTGTGGGAAGCATCTTTCAAAGGACATCAGGGTTTGTGCAGATAGAAGTATTTTCACATGTATCTGTGGAAGCCTAAGGAAAGTGCAAAATACTAAACTCAATGAAATGGAACAATGTCAAAAGTATCTTGCAAATAACATCTTCTTTCGTGAAGATAATAGCGTTTTCAAATATACAGGTTGAGGCATAAGGAAAGTGCCATATACTTGACTCATGGGAACAACACTATATAGAAAGCATCTTTCTTTTTTTTTTTTTAAGATTTTATTTATTTATTTGACAGAGAGAGAGACAGCGAGAGAGGGAACAGAAGCAGGGGGAGCAGGAGAGGGAGAAGCAGGCTTCCCACGGAGCAGGGAGCCTGACATGGGGCTCGATCCTAGCACCGTAGGATCACAACCCAAGCCAAAGGCAAACGCTTAATGACTGAGCCACCCAGGCGCCCCTAGAAAGCATCTTTCAACTAACATCTTCCTTCATGAAGATAAGAATGCTTTCAAATGTATGTGTGGAAACATAAGGAAAGTGCCATAATACACTTAAGTCAATGAAACAGCACCCTATGTATTATACCTTGGTTAAATGAATAATTAAAAAAAAGAAAAGAAAAAGAAAGAGCACCCTGTAGAAAACATCTTTCAACTAACATCCTCATTCATGAAGATGGAAGCATTTTTCAGTTTATCTGTGGAAACATAATGTGCCATTATTTCCCTCATCCAAACATCACTGTGTAGAAAAGCGCCTTACAACTAACATCTACCATGAAGGTAGTAGCCTTATCAAATGTATGTGTGGTAGCGTAGGGAATGTGCCTTATACCTAACTCATTGAAACAACACTGTATAGAGAGCATCTTTCAAATAACATCTTTGTGCACAAAGGTTTAAGCCTATTGTGGCTCACAGCAAAAAGGGGTGGCAAAGTTATCTGCAATCTTCCCAGTCTCTATGCTCTGCTCAGTTCACCCTAGAGAAATGGCCAGTGGGTGAGCACACAGAACTGTGAGCCTACTGTGGCTCACACTGAAACGTTAAGAGGTTTCCTGCCCTCTGAACACCCCCTCTGACCCTGCTGCTGAGCTCTGCTCAATGACTCCCAGGTTGGCATTTTGTCTTGGGTGACACTTCCAAATGCCCTCCAGGAAGGGCAACAATCTCTCCCTGAGTGACCCAAAGGATCTCCTCACCTCAGCTTATTTTGTGGTCACAACCCGCTGCACTCTTTCCAACTTGCTCCCTCTTCCTGACTGTTCTGGGAACCGGGCTTCCTCCCCATCTGGTCTACATGGCTTCCCAATCCCCCAACTCAGGGCTCTGAACATCTCCTCTGCCTCTAACAGGGCATATTGTTTCCTTCCCTCCCTCCGACTATGCAGATTGTTTCCTTACTCCTCCAATCCTCTTCCTAATTGTTCAAAAGAGTTGAATGTCGATATAGTTGTATTCAAGGGACACTGCAAGTTCTGGGTCCCCCTACTACTCTGCCGTCTTGGAAACGTAACACACACAAAAACTTGTGTATTAATGAAAAAAAAGATGTTACTTTAGGGACATTTTAAACACAATGTAGTTTCAAGGAGTTTCCCTACAATGTAATACACATAACTTTAAAAAACACTGAAAAAGGAGGAAAGATGGTGGAGGAATAGGGGACCGTATTCCAACTGGTCCCCAGAATTGAGCTGAATATCTACCAGACCACTCTGAGCAACCATGAAATCAGCCTGAGATATAAGAAAAGAGATCTGGATCTCTACAAACAGAATATCACGGGCAATTGGTTTCGAGGTATGAAGTGGGGAGCGGGCAGATATTGGAGGATAAACAGCGGCGGGAGGGAACCTGGCCATGGGGAGTGGCCTGGCTCACTGCCAGTGAGCGACAGCCTCACGTGCTGGGAATGGGGCACAGACTCGCAGACCTGTAGCGGGGGGGAATGGACTTTAGGGCAGCCCGCCGGGGTGGAAACCAGGAGTGGTGGGGTCGCGCATGCGAACTGGGAGCGGCTGGAGGTTTTAGAAGCACAAAGGGCAGAGACGTGCCCCCACCTGGTGGCAGGACTGGGAGCGCTGGGAGGGGTGCACAACCCGGTGCGCTGCAGTTTATAGCAGCACAGACAGAAACTGAGATAGTGTGGCCTGGAGAGCTCACTGAAGAACAGACTGCAATCTCTCTGCTCTGAGGCAGAGGGTTGGAAATATCTTTTCTGCTCTGACTCTTGAAGAGAGGCGGAAAGCCCCCAGGGAAAGCCACCAGAGAAAAAAAAGCCCCCCAAAACCGGTTCCCATTGAGTCCATCCCCCGCCACAGGGGGGCAGGGCAACTCTGCCCAAACAGGGTTGCCTGAGTAACAGTGCAGCAGGTCCCTCCCCCAGAAAACAGGCTGGGGAAACAAGAAGCCAGCAACCCTAAGGTCCCTAGAAAACAGGTGCAGCTTGCTTGGGTTCTGGTCAATAATTTCGACTCTAAACATTACCTCAACCGCCTATCAGTAGAATGACTAGGAGGAGGAATCCCCCAAGTAGAAAAGACTCGGATATTATGACTTATGCCACAGATTTACAAATGGATGCAGATATAACCAAGATGTCGGAGATGGAATTCAGGCTAGCAATTGTGAAGACAATAGCTAGAGTGGAGAAATCAATTAATGGCAACACAGAGTCTCTAAGGACAGAAATGAAAGCTGAATTGGCAGAACTTAAAAATGCTATCAACGAGATCCAATCTAATCTAGATACTCTAACAGCTAGGGTAAGTGAGGCAGAAGAACGAATCAGTGACCTGGAAGACAATTTAATAGATAAAAAGGGAAAAGAGGAGGCCAGGGAAACATAACTCAGAATCCATGAAAATAGAATCAGAGAAATAAGTGACACCATGAAGCATTCCAATGTCAGAATTATTGGAATCCTAGAGGGAGTGGAGAGATGAGGAGAGAGGGGAATGAAACAAACATTCAGGGCGCCTGGGTGGCTCAGTTGGTTAAGCGACTGCCTTTGGCTCAGGTCATGATCCTGGAGTCCGAGGATCAAGTCCCACATCGGGCTCCCTGCTTGGCAGGGAGTCTGCTTCTCCCTCTGACCCTGTACCCTCTGATGTGCTCTCTCTCTCTCGTTCTCTCTCTCAAATAAATAAATAAAATCTTAAAAAAAAAAGAAACAAACAAACATTCATGTGCCAGAGGCAGAGAGGACCCCTCCTAAGATCAAGGAAAACAGGCCAACACCCGGCATGAAATAGTAAAACTCGCAAGTCTTAGAACTAAGGAAACCATCTTAAGGGCAGTTAGGGGGAACAGATTCCTTACGTACAGAGGGAGGAACATCAGAATAACATCAGACCTATCCGCAGAGACCTGGCAAGCCAGAAAGGCCTGGCAAGACATATTCAGCGTACTAAACGAGAAGAACATGCAGCCAGGAATACTTTATCCAGCAAGGCTGTCATTTAGAATGGATGGAGAGGTGCAGAGCTTCCAAGACCGGCAGAACCTGAAAGAATATGTGACCACTAAGCCAGCCCTGCAAGAAATATGGGGGGTTCTATAAAAGGAGAAAGACCCCAAGAGTGATATACAACAGAAATTCACAGGGACAATCTATAAAAACAAGGTCTTCACAAGCAACATGATGACAATTAATTCATATCTTTCAATAATCACTCTCAACGTGAACGGCCTAAATGCTCCCATAAAACAGCCTAGGGTTGCAGATTGGATAAAAAGACAGGACCCATCCACACGCTGTCTACAAGAGACTCATTTTGAACCTAAAGATACATCCAGACTGAAAGTGAAGGGATGGAGATCCGTCTTCCATGCCAGTGGACCTCAAAAGAAAGCTGGGGTAGCAATTCTTATATCAGACAAATTAGATTTTCAACTAAAGTCTGTAGTTAGAGACACAGAAGGACACCATATCATTCTTAAAGGGTCTATCCAACAAGAAGATCTAACAATTGTAAATATCTATGCCCCCAACAGGGAGGCAGCCATCTACATAAGCTAACTGTTAACCAAAATAAAGAGTCATATTGATAACAATACGTTAATTGAAGGAGACCTCAATACTCCCCTCTCAGCCATAGACAGATCATCTAAGCAGAAAATCAACAAGGAAACAAGAACTTTGAATGACACACTGGACCAGAAGGACCTCATAGATAGATACAGAACATTCCACCCTAAAACAACAGAATACTCATTCTTCTCGAGTGCACATGGAACGTTCTCCAGAATAGACCACATACTGGGTCACAAATCAGGTCTCAACCGGTACCAAAAGATTGATATTATTCCCTGCATCTTCTCAGATCACAATGTTTTTAAAATTGGAACTCCATCACAAGAAGAAATTTGGCAGAAATTCAAACACTTGGAGGCTAAAGACCACTCTGCTCAAGAATGTTTGGGTCAGGGGCGCCTGGGTGGCTCAGTCATTAAGTAACTGCCTTTGGCTCAGGACATGATCCCAGGGTGCTGGGATCGAGACCCACATTGGGCTCTCTGCTCAGCGGGAAGCCTGCTTCTCCCTCTCCCACTCCCCCTGGTTATGTTCCCTCTCTCGCTGTGTCTCTCTCTGTCAAATAAATAAATAAAATCTTTTTTAAAGAATGCTGCAGAAAAGAATGTTTGGCTCAACCAAGAAATCAAAGAAGAACTTAAACAATTCATGGAAAGCAATGAGAATGAAAACACATCGGTCCAAACCCTATGGGATACTGCAAAGGTGGTCCGAAGGGGGAAATACATAGCCATCCAAGCCTCACTCAAAAAAAACAGAAAAATCCCGAATTCACCAACTAACTCTACACCTTAAAGAACTAGAGAAAAAGCAACAAACGATGCCCAGTAGAGAATTAATTAATTCTCTACTTTTTAAAATTAATAAATAATTAATTGTTAATTAATAAATAATTAATTAAAATGCATTAGAAGAGAAATAATTAAGATTAGAGCAGAGATCAATGAATTAGAAACCAGAAATACAGTAGATCAGATCAAGGAAACTAGAAGTTGGTTCTTTGAAAGAATTAATAAGATTGATAAACCACTGGCCAGACTTATCCAAAAGAAAACAGAAAGGACCCAAATTAATAAAATTATGAATGATGGGGGAGAGATCATGACTAACACCAAGGAAATAGAAACAATTTTTAGAAATTATTATCAACAACTATAGGCCAATAAACTGAGCAATCTGGATGAAATGGAGGCCTTCCTGGAAACCTATAAGCTGCCTAGACGAAACAGGAAGAAATTGACAACCTGAATAGGCCAATAACCAGGAACGAGATTGAAGGAGTGATCAAAAACCTCCCAAAAAACAAGAGTCCAGGGCCTGATGGATTCCCTGGGAAATTCTACCAAACATTCAAAGAAGAAATAATACCTATTCTACTGACGCTGTTTCAAAAAATAGAAACAGAAGGAAAACTTCTAAACTCATTCTATGAGGTCAGCATTACCTTAATCCCCAAACCAGGCAAAGTCCCCATCGAAAAGGAGAATTGCAGACTGATATCCCTGATGAATATGGATTCCAAAATCCTCAACAAAATCCTAGCTAATAGGATCCAACAATACATTAAAAGTATCATCCACCACGACCAAGTGGGATTTATCCCCGGGATGCAAGGGTGGTTCAACATTCGCCAATCAATCAATGTGATAGAACACATTAATAAGAGGAGAGAGAAGAACCATATGGTCCTCTCAATTGATGCAGAAAAAGCATTTGACAAAATACAACATCCTTTCCTGATTAAAACTCTTCAGAGTATAAGGATAGAGGGAACATTCCTCAAGTTCATAAAATCCATCTCTGAAAAACCCACAGCAAATATCCTTCTCAGTGGGAAAAAGCTGAGAGCCTTTCCCTTAGGATGAGGAACACGTCAAGGATGCTCACTCTCGCCACTATTGTTCAACATACTACTAGGAGTCCTGGCAACAGCAATCAGACAACAAAAAGAAATAAAAGGTATGCAAATTGGCAAAAAAATAAGTCAAACTCTCTTTTCGCAGATGACATGATTCTTCATGTGGAAAACCTAAAAGAGTCTGCCCCCAAATCACTAGAACTCGTACAGCAATTCAGTAATGTGACAGGATACAAAATCAATGCGCAGAAATCAGTTGCTTTCTTATACACTAACCAACGCAACTGTAGAAAGAGAAATTAGAGAAACAATTCCATTTACAATAGCACCAAAAACCGTAAGATACCTCGGAATAAACCTAACCAAAGAGGTAAAGGATCTATACTCTAGGAACTACTCATGAAAGAAATTGAAGAAGCCACAAAAAGATGGAAAAATATTCCATGCTCATGGATTGGAAGAATAAACATTGTTAAAATGTCTATGCGACCTAGAGCAATCTATACCTTCAATGCCATCCTGATCAAAATTCCAATGACATTTATCCCTCAAAGTGCTGGAACAAACAATCCTAAAATTTGTATGGAATCAGAAAAGACCCTGAAGAGCCAAGGAAATGTTGAAAAAGAAAAACGAAGCTGGGGGCATCACGTTGCCCGATTTCAAGCTATATTACAAAGCTGTGATCACCAAGACAGCATGGTACTGGC
>NW_027398035.1:0-969 GCF_003265705.2 Callorhinus ursinus
ATTCTTCCCCTCCTGCTATCTTCTTTTTTTTTTTCTTAACATATATTGCATTATTTGTTTCAGAGGTACAGATCTGTGATTCAAGTCTTGCACAATTCACAGTGCTCGCCATAGCACATACCCTCCCCAATGTCTACCACCCAGCCACCCCATCCCTCCCACCCCACCCCCACTCCAGCAACCCTCAGTTTATTTCCTGAGATTAAGAATTCCTCATATCAGTAAGGTCATATGATACATGTCTTTCTCTGATTGACTTATTTCACTCAGCATAACACACTCCAGTTCCATCCACATCCTTGCAACGGCAAGATCTCATTCCTTTTGAAGGCTGCATAATATACCATTGTATATATATATACCACTTCTTCTTTATCCATTCATCTGTCAATGGACATCTTGGCTCTTTCCACAGTTTGGCTATTTTGGACATTGCTGCTATAAACATTGGGGTGCACGTACCCCTTCAGATCCCTACATTTGTATCTTTGGGGTAAATACCCAGTAGTGCAATTGCTGGATCGTATGGTAGCTCTATTTTCAACTTTTTGAGGAACCTCCATACTGTTTTCCAGAGTGGTTGCACCAGCTTGCATTCCCACCAACAGTGTAGAAGGGTTCCCCTTTCTCCGCATCCCCACCAACATCTGACGTTTCCTGATGTGTTAATTCTAGCCATTCTGACTGGTGTAGGTGGTATCTCATTGAGGTTTTGATTTGGATTTCCCTGATGCCGAGCGATGTTGAGCACTTTTTCATGTGTCTGTTGGCCATGTGGAGGTCTTCTTTGGAAAAATGTCTGTTCATGTCTTCTGCCCATTTCTTGATTGGATTATTTGTTCTTTGGGTGTTGAGTTTGATAAGTTCTTCATAGATTTGGGATACTAGGCCTTTATCTGATATGTCATTTGCAAATATCTTCTCCCATTTTGTTGGTTGTCTTTTGGTTTTGTGGACTGTTTCTTTTGC
>NW_027398035.1:1069-14433 GCF_003265705.2 Callorhinus ursinus
ACTCCTGTCTCACGTTTAGGTCTTTCAACCACTTGGAGTCTATTTTTGTGTGTGGTGCAAGGAAATGGTCCAATTTCATTCTTCTGCATGTGGCTGTCCCATTTTCCCAACACCATTTGTTGAAGAGACTGTCTTTTTTCCATTGGACATTCTTTCCTGCTTTGTCAAAGATGAGTTGACCATAGAGTTGAGGGTCCATTTCTGGGCTCTCGATTCTGTTCCATTGATCTATGTGTCTGTTTTTGTGCCAGTACCATACTGTCTTGATGATGACAGCTTTGTAATAGAGCTGGAAGTCCGGAATTGTGATGCCACCAGCTTTGCTTTTCTTCAATATTCCTCTGGCTATTCGGGGTCTCTTCTGGTTCCATACAAATTTTAGGATTATTTGTTCCATTTCTTTGAAAAAGGTGGATGGTATTTTGATGGGGATTGCATTGAATGTGTAGATTGCTCTAGGTAGCATTGACATCTTCACAATGTTTGTTCTTCCAATCCATGAGAATGGAAAGTTTTTCCATTTCTTTGTGTCTTCCTCAGTTTCTTCCATGAGTATTTTATAGTTTTCTGAGTACAGATCCTTTGCCTCCTTTGTTAGATTTATTCCTAGGTATCTTATGGTTTTGGGTGCAATTGTGAATGGGATCGACCCCTTGATTTGTCTCCTGTCTTGTTGTTGGTGTATAGGAATGCCACTGATTTCTGTGCATTGATTTTATATCCTGCCACTTGACTGAATTCTTGGATGAGTTCTAGCAGTTTTGGGGTGGAGTCTTTTGGGTTTTCCACATAAAGTATCATATCATCTGCAAACAGTGAGAGTTTGACTTCTTCTTTGCCAATTTGGATGCCTTTGATTTCTTTTTGTTGTCTGATTGCTGTGGCTAGGACTTCTAATACTATTTTGAATAGCAGTGGTGATAGTGGACACCCCTGCTGCATTCCTGACCTTAGGGGGAAAACTCTCAGTTTTTCCCCATTGAGAATGATATTCGCTGTAGGTTTTTCATAGATGGCTTTTATGATATTGAGGTATGTACCCTCTGTCCCTATACTCTGAAGAGTTTTGATCAAGAAAGGATGCTGTACGTTGTCAAATGCTTTTTCTGCATCTATTGAGAGGATCATATGATTCTTGTTCTTTCTTTTGTTAATGTATTGTATCATGTTGATTGATTTGCAAATGTTGAACCAAACTTGCAGCCCAGGGATAAATCCCACTTGGTCGTGGTGAATAATTCTTTTAATGTACTGTTGGATCCTATCGGCTAGTATTTTGGTGAGAATTTTTGCATCCATGTTCATCAAGGATATTGGTCTATAATTCTCCTTTTTGATGGGGTCTTTGTCTGGTTTGGGGATCAAGGTAATGGTGGCCTCATAAAATGAGTTTGGAAGTTTTCCTTCCATTTCTATTTTTTGGAACAGTTTCAGAAGAATAGGTATTAATTCTTCTTTAAATGTTTGGTACAATTCCCCTGGGAAGCCATCTGGCCTTGGGCTTTTGTTTGTTGGGAGATTTTTGATGACTGCTTCAATTTCCTCAGTGGTTATAGGTCTGTTCAGGTTTTCTATTTCTTCCTGGTTCAGTTTTGTTACTTGATACATCTCTAGGAATGCACCCATTTCTTCCAGGTTATCTAATTTGCTGGCATAGAGTTGCTCATAATATGTTCTTATAATTGTTTGTATTTCTTTGGTGTTGGTTGTGATCTCTCCTCTTTCATTCATGATTTTGTGGATTTGGGTCATTTCTCTTTTCTTTTTGATCAGTCTGGCCAGGGGTTTATCAATCTTGTTAATTCTTTCAAAGAACCAGCTCCTAGTTTCGTTGATCTGTTCCACTGTTCTTTTGGTTTCTATTTCATTGATTTCTGTTCTGATCTTCATTATTTCTCATCTCCTGCTGGGTTTAGGCTTTATTTGCTGTTTTTCCTCTGGCTCCTTTAGGTGTAGGGTTAGGTTGTGTATTTGAGAGCTTTCTTGTTTCTTGAGAAAGGCTTGTATTGCTATATACTTTCCTCTCAGGACAGCTTTTGCTGTATCCCAAAGATTTTGGACAGTTGTGTTTTCATTTTCATTGGTTTCCATGAATTTTTTTAATTCTTCTTTAATTTCCTGGTTGACCCATTCATTCTTTAGTAGGATGCTCTTTAGCCTCCATGTATTTGAGTTCTTTCTGACTTTCCTCTTGTGATTGAGTTCTAGTTTCAAAGCATTGTGGTCTGAAAATATGCAGGGAATGATCCCAATCTTTTGGTACTGGCTGAGACCTGATTTGTGACCTAGGATGTGATCTATTCTGGAGAATGTTCCATGGGCACTAGAGAAGAATGTGTATTCCGTTGCTTTGGGATGGAATGTTCTGAATATGTCTGTGAAGTCCATTTGGTCCAGTGTGTCATTTAAAGTCTTTATTTCCTTGTTGATCTTTTGCTTAGATGATCTGTCCATTTCAATCAGGGGGCAGTTAAAATCCCCCACTATTATTGTATTGTTGTCGATGTGTTTGTTTGCTTTTGTTATTAATTTCCTTATATAATTGGCTGCTCCCATGTTAGGGGCATAGATATTTACAGTTGTTAGATCTTCTTGTTGGATAGACCCTTTAAGTAGGATATATTGTCCTTCCTCATCTCTTATTCCAGTCTTTGGTTTAAAATCTAATTTGTCTGATATAAGGATTGCCACCCCAGCTTTCTTTTGGTGTCCATTAGCATGGTAAATGGTTTTCCACCCCCTCATTTTCATTCTGGGGGTGTCTTTGTGTCTAAAATGAGTCTCTTGCAGACAGCATATCGATGGGTCTTGTTTTTTAATCCTATCTGGTAGCCTGTGTTTTTTGATTGGGGCATTTAGCCCATTTACATTCAAGGTAATTATTGAAAGATATGAATTTAGTGCCATTGTATTGCCTGTAAGGTGACGGTTACTGTGTATTGTCTGTGTTCCTTTCTAGTCTATGCTGCTTTTAGGCTTTCTCTTTGCTTAGAGGACCCCTTTCAATATTTCTTGGAGGGCTGGTTTCGTGTTTGCAAATTCCTTTAGTTTTCATTTGTCCTGGAAGCTTTTTATCTCTCCTTCTATTTTCAATGACAGCCTAGCTGGATATAGTATTCTTGGCTGCATATTTTTCTCATTTAGTGCTCTGAATATATCATGCCAGTCCTTTCTGGCCTGCCAGGTCTCTGTGGATAGGTCTGTTGCCAATCTAATGTTTCTACCGTTTTAGGTTACATATCTCTTCTCCGGAGCTGCTTTCAGGATTTTCTCTTTGTCTCTGAGACTCGTAGGTTTTACTATTAGATGTCGGGGTGTTGACCTATTTTTATTGATTTTGAGAGGGGTTCTCTGTGCCTCCTGGATTTTGATGCCTGTTTCCTTCCCCACATTAGGGAAGTTCTCTGCTATAATTTGCTCCAATATACCTTCTGCCCTTCTCTCTCTTTCTTCTTTTTCTGGGATCCCAATTATTCTAATGTTGTTTCATCTTATGGTATCGCTTATCTCTCGAATTCTGCCCTCGTGATCCAGTAATTGTTTATCTCTCTTTTTCTCAGTTTCTTTATTTTCCATCATTTGGTCTTCTATATCGCTGATTCTCTCTTCTGCCTCATTTATCCTAGCAGTTAGTGCCCCCATTTTTGATTGCACCTCATTAAGAGCCTTTTTGATTTCGACTTGGTTAGATTTTAGTTCTTTTATTTCTCCTGAAAGGGTTTCTCTAATAACTTCCATGCTTTTTTCAAGCCCAGCTAGTATCTTTAAAATCATGATTCTGAACTCTAGGTCTGAAATCGTACTAATGTCTGTATTGAGTAGGTCCCTGGCAGATGGTACTACCTCTTTTTCTTTTTGTTGAGGTGATTTTTTCCATCTTGTCATTTTGTCCAGAGGAGAATAGATGGATGAGAGAACAAAATGCTAACAGGGTAACAATGTCCCCAGAAAATATACTCTAAACAAATCAGAAAAGACCTGAAACCAGGGGAAAAGAAAGGGAAAGAAAGAAAAAAGAAAAAGATAAAAACAAACAAAAACAGAACAAAACAAAAAAAACCCAGAATATCATTAAATATGATCATGGTGGTGCATAGATCAGTGCCACACACTAGATTTTGGGTGTATTTTGTTCTGTTAGAAGAAAGTGCCTCCCAAAATTTTAAAGAAAGAAAGACTTATATATGTACAAATAAAGGTTGATCCAATGAAGGGATGGAATATGACAGTAAAGGTGAATATTATAAAAAATTTTATAAAAGGAATTGATAAGATATGAAGTTGTGTGAAAAGAGAAAGAAGAGGATAAGAAAGAAAGAAAGAAAGGAAGGAAGGAAGGAAGAAAGAAAAAGAAAGAAAGAAAGAAAGAAAGAAAGAAAGAAAGAAAGAAAGAAAGAAAGAAAGAAAGAAAGAAAGAAAGAAAAAGGAGAGGAGAGAATGTGATCAGGCAGGAGACTAGAACAAACCCATACACTAGAGATTTAGGGTATATTTTGATCTGTTAGAAGAAACTGTATCTGAGAATTTTAAAGAGAGAACAACTTATATATATCTGCCAAAAATTAGGTAACTACTATGAAGGGATAGAATATGACTCTAAAAATGAAAACTAAAAACTTTTTTTTAAAATAGGGATTGATAAGATGTTGGTTGAAAAAGGGAAAAAGAAAAATTCAGAAAAAAAAAGACAGTTAAAAAATTAACTTTGAAAGAATAAAGAATCATGGTAAAAAAGCCATGGATTCTATGTGCAGTATTCCCCTAGCGCTGGAGTTCTCCCGTTCTCCTTGATCGGTAAACTTGGTCTTGGCTTGCTGGCTGTTCGTGCTGATCTTCTGGGGGAGGGGCCTGTTGCCGTGGTTCCCAAATGTCTTTGCCGGAGGCGGAATTGCCCCGCCCTTGTCGGTCCGGGCTAAGCAAGCTGCTCGGGTTTGCTCTCAGGAGCTTTTGTTCCCTGCAAGCTCTCGGTGCAGCTTTGGAGGATGAGAGTGAAAATGGTGGCCTCCCAATCTCCGCCCGGAGGAGCCGAGAACTCGGGGCCCCGCCCCTCAGTGCGCCCCCAGAGAAAAGCAGTCACTCCCGTGTCCCCGGTCTCCGGCCGCACTCCGTGCTCACCCGGCCTGTGACCGAGCGTTTCTATCTCTGGCACCCGACCCCGTGTGGAGTCTCCAAACCCAGCAGATCCCTGCGGTGCGCTCCCGCGCCGCTCCTCCCGGGGGAGGAAGGGGAGTCTCCCCGGCTCTGCCGCTTGTTGGGTCCCTGCTGGAGGAGCAGTGGCCCGACTGGGCCGCGGATCACAGTTTATGGCAACCCCGAGCTGAGAGCCCCGCCTTGGCTCCGTCTCTGCGGCCGGCTTCCCCGCTCCGATCCCTGGGAGCTCTGCCGCACTCAGGCACCCCCGGTCTTTCTGTGACCCCGAGGGTCCTGAGACCACACTGTCCCGCGAGGGTTCCACCCCCCGCTTAGCCACTGGAGCGACGTCCCTCAGCGGAGCCGACTTCTAAAAGGTCCGATTTTGTGCTCCGCGGCTCTAGCACTTGCCAGAAGCGGCCGACGGAGGCCCCCTCCCCCGCCGTCTATCCTCCCGAATCTCGCCTCCGATTCACTTCTCCGCACGTCCTACCTTCCAGTAAGTGGTCGCTTCTCTGTTCAGAGAGTTGTTGCTACTCTCTTCTTCGATCTCCTGTTGAGTTCGTAGGTGTTCAGAATGGTTTGATCCCTATTCAGCTGAATTCCTGGGACCAGAGGAAACCCACGTCTCCTACTCCGCCGCCCTCTTGCTCCGCCCTTTTCTAACTCTTTCTTAAAGTGTAGTACCTCCTTCTGAGCTCTTCTCATTTATATCTTGTATCATTTCCTTAATATTTTTGATCTCATTTTGAAAAAGCACGTCAAAGTTTTGATCTGTTATTTTCAGTTTCTTCTTTTAAGTGTATGAGGATGGTTTTCTGCTTTGTAATCTTTTTTTCTTGTGGTAACTTTGTATGGAATTTGATCTTGATGCTTTTCTATTGCTCACCTTTGTGGAAATTTATTTATCCTCAGTTTTCAGAATTGTTATTATAGAGTGTTAAAAGTTTATACAGGGTTTTCCTTTCTGGCTTTGTTTTCTCTCCCTGTTTTTATCTAAATGATGTTTTTCCTTCTTGCCTGTGTCCTTCTCTTGCTCAGTTTGGTTCTTCTCCAGCAGTTTCTAGTCTACACAGGAGACCTTATCCTGAAAGGGAACTCCCACTGGTCAGTTCCAAGTGTTCACAAAGACTAGCCTAGCCCTAAGGCTCAAGCATTTATCACTATTACAGTGGGGGAAATGTTCTAATTTAATCTGCGCTTCTCAAATTGGCCCGCCATGCTTTCCAGTGAATATCTGTGGGCTATTCCATGGCTTCTCCTTGTCCAAGGTCCATTGGGCACCCTGTTCCCTCATTCTGCTTCATCGCCTCCAGATGCTGATGATACCTAGATCTTGTAGCTACTGGTAATATGTGCCCTCTGACTGAAATTTGGAGATTATAGGACTACCTTTCAGTTAACTTTGTTGGAAGTGTTGTCTACCACTTTGGTTTCACTATCCAGATACTCTGTTTATATATGTGGGGTTTTAGAAGATCCAAAAACTGCCCTGTCACTATTCTGCCAACTTTCAAGAATCCATTTGCTTTTTAAAAAGATGAGCATTTCACCAAATTAGAAATGGTAGGATGCATTATGTTATGTTATGTTATGTTACGTTGTTATGTTATACGATATTACATTCTCTTATATATACACAGGTATTCATTATATTCTCAGGGACACTTCTGTTTCCCTAAATCAAGGGCAGCACTTCCCAGCACTCATGGTCATATATAATCCAGCTAGAAATCCAGTGCGGTTCTGGTCCAGTGCATCTGGGATAGGACCAGAGATTCCACATCCCTACCAGCTCCCAGGTCATGTCATGCTGGTGGTCCACAGACCACAACTGGGGTAGTGAAGGTCTGGGTGTCAGCAAATTGTCACCACATTTCTGGAAGATTAGCAACACATGGTTCTGATTAAGGGTTGCTCTCCGTATGTCCCCAGAATAGGTGCTACTCTTGGAAGAGTTTTAATAATAAAAGAAACTGAAATCCAATACAGACATCTCTGAGGCTAGTGTTATGTCACACAATCTCACACTTTTTCATTTAATCCATACTCTTCTCATTTTTATAAATGATAAGAGGATTATCAGATAAATTTGCGTTTGGGCTGGAATTGGGATGCAAACCTGATTTTTTTTACTCCAAACTCCTGTCTACTTCTGCCGCATCATGCTGCACCTTGCACATAATTTCCTATTCTGGACTTTGTCATTTTGACCTGATTTTTTTCTTTATTTTGTTCCAAAATATTATTAAATTTTAACAATTGCTCTCCACTTGTTGCAACATGTACATTAGTTTGGGGGTCTTGCTTAATAAATTCAGTTTAATCTTGCTCAGAGAAACGCGGCCTGGTTACCATGGCTTCTATTTAGAAAGTGAGAAAACAGATGTGACATGAGAATATCACTCCTTTGTTAAATGACTCTTCTCAAGGTGTCATTGTGATGCTTCTCACGACTTTACGCTGAAGTCAAGTTCATAAAACACAGCAGGCCTACAGGTTTGATTGATTCCAACACCATCTAGATTCATGTTAAATAAATAATGTTAATTGTCTCTGCAAAGAATTTAGGAATGCACAGAGAATAGCAACGTTTTATAATTGGAGAAAAAAGGGAAACATGCCAGTTTTATGAAATACCAAATTAATGATTAAATAAATTAACGGAGTCATAAGATTCCAGAAATAGCCTGTAGCAGATGGAGGCCCTCCTCAGAGCTCACTACTTCAGAGCTGCGGTTTCTTTGACAGAAGCAAGGTTGTGCCTCATTCACTGCAGAATGTCGGCCCCTGTTCCTGCAGGGGAGAGCCAACTCCCTGCGGAGTGTCTGCTCGCATGCACGTCTCCAGTCCACCCTCTGGATCTGGGACAAGCACTCTGATGATTCTGGTCCTCAGCCAGAGTAAGAAATCGCTGTTAGCAGGCTCCCCATGGAGGATGCCCTTTAGGACACCAGGCTGTGGGAAGCAAGCATGGCTGGCTGGCATGGCCATGCCCCAATAGACTGTGACTGAAATGCAACTTTCCTTGCATCTCCCACCATCCTGACGCACCGTTGCTTAGCAGAGGTGTGTTCTTTTGGCCCTGGCTGCAGACTCCAGCAGGCCAGTATGTTTCCTTTCACTTACGTATCCTCTATAGTCCTTACGGCCATTACAGTTTTCTCGCACAGTTATTGGAATGATGGATTCTAGGAATTCAACTTTTGAGATAAGCCATGTGTCTGTTCACCAGGGGTGCTGCAGCAAAGCACAACCAAAAAAGATGGGTGACATACACAACAGGCATCGATTGTCTCACTGTTCTGGAGGCTACAAGTCTGAAATCAAGATATAGGTAGGGTTGGTTCCTTCATAGGTCCACGAAGGAAGGAGCTGTTCCCAGCCTCTCTCCTTGGCTTGTAGATGGACAGCCCTCTGCCCTCCTCCCACTCCGGCCCCCGCATGGAGTCCCTCTATGCCTCTTGGTCTCTGTGTCCAAATTTTCCTCTTACTAAGGCCACCAGTCATATTGAATTAGCATTCTCCTGCACAATGACCTCATCTTAATTTGATCATCAGCAAAGACCCTATTTCAAAATAAGGTCACATTTGCAGGAACTGGGAGTTAGGCCTTCAACATCCTTGGGGAAAACCCAATTCAACTGTAACAACCCACGAGGCCATTGTGCTTGAGAAGATCATTGAGATTATAAGAGTATGTTATAGACTTTAGAAAATGTGGGCTAGAAGCCATTTAAATGAGTCCAATTGATTCAGATGTACTTTCAGTTCATTGCATAATTGCCCTACCTTGCTGCTGGTTCCTGCTCCAAGGGCTCCTGTTGACACGTTTATGACGATACCCCTTTGTTCACTAAGTGATGAGTTTGGGAATACCTCTTACCCAGAACAAAGAAATATTCTTTACCCCAGATATGCTATCTTGCAAGCACTGTAGGACACGTTGTTATCAGGAAGACTAATTAATGTGGAACATATCAATTGGCACAAAGTCAGTGTTTGGCAGGTGAATCAGGTAAATTCCCAATCTTATAACGGTCCATCTGGATGAAGTTCTTGGCCTGGGGCTTGGCTCCTGGTGAGTGAAACTGGCAGAAACAACCTCCGCTGCCACCCCTCCTCGGGTGCCTTGTGCCTCCTGCCACTGCCCCTGCTCAGTGCCCCCGGGACCCAGCAGATTCTTGCTCTCCATCCATAGAACCCCTGCGTGATTTTACAGCCCATCTTGAGTGGTGCCAGACCTCCTGCTCCTTTGAGGTCTGCAGATGATCTGAAGGGCATCACAGGCCCCCTGAGGATCAACAGAGAAGGAGTCAGGGCAGCCCCCGTGGTTCCTAGCTTGAGCACAGCTGCAGAAAGGCAGAAATCCTTCTCAGAGATATCGAAGCAGAGAGCCATTCTGGGTGTTTCTACCAACTGCATATATTTTATGCACCTTATCAGCTTTCCCAACAAACAACTTCCTCCTCCTCCTCCTGTGTACCTCCCCAATTCAGTAACAGAAGACCATCGACCACAGACTCAAGCCAGCCATGCTAGACTCCTTCTCTACCCGCCCCGATCACCCACCGAGTCCAAAGTGCAGGCCCTTTGACCACCCCACCTCTCTGCTAGAGCCCCCACTGCCTTCACTCAGCCCTTGATCCATGCCTCCTGAACGACTGCAGTAGCCTTTTGCCATGTACCCGAGTCCAATCAAGAATTGGCCACCCCAAGATGTATCTCTTTGGCATGGGGGTTACTTCAAGCTTGTTATCTTTCAGAAACTGCAGACATAAGTGAAGCTCTGAAAATTGAGTGGAAGTTTACCCTTTTGTAAGAGACAATATTTATAAAGGAAATCTCCACTCATAAGGGTGTCTCCTGGCTACAGCGGGAAGAGGGGGTGCCTCACTCTCTAGGAACTCTTATCAGTGGGGAAGGAAAGGACTTACATCTGCACAACAGCCTTACCCTTGTTTACTGGGCTTTTCCCCGTCACCCCCCATATCTTCTTTGGTCTTGGGCTAAAGATGGTATTTCAGGGGATGATCATTTGGGCCACTTTGGGGAGTCACTCAGCTCTCCTGGGGCCTACCATGGATACAGGAGGCAAACGTGTTCTTAAATTTTTGTTCATTTTTCCCCTGCCAATCTGTCTTATATCCTTAATTAGTAGACCATACAAAGAACCCAGAAGAGAAGAAGGGAATATTTTTCTGCCCCTACCCCGACAACCTCCTTTCTTCTTCCAGCAGGAGCAAGTCTTTGGATGGGGCTTTGGACTGGACGGGTAAGCCAGGAGTCCAAATCAGGGGGTCAGCAGGCTCCCACTCTCTTTCCTTTCCAGGGAAGGATCCTTCCTTGCTTCTTCTAGCTGCTAGTGGCCCCAGGCATCCCTCGGTTTGTGGCAACATCATTCCAATCCCTGTTCCTGCTTCATATGGCCTTCTTCTTTTTGTGTTTGTCTTCACATGGTTTTACGTGTGTGTGTGTGTGTGTGTGTGTGTGTGTGTGTGTTTAACACACTTGGATCAAGGGCCCATCTTACTCCAGCATGACCTCATCTTAACTAATTATACTGCAGTGACCCTGCTTCCAAATCGGGTCATATTCTAAGGGACAGGTATCTAGGACTTGGACATATCTTGGACTATGGGTTGGATGATTCAAACCATAACAGACAGGACACTCATTTTTTAAACCTTTTAGTGACAATAGTAAAGTCAATATTAGAGCAAATGTCACCCAGGTCAGACACAGGAGCCAACCTACTCCTGCCTCAAGCCACTCACTGGAACAGCAGTGGAGACTCACAGGGGAAGCCGAGCAAGCCAAGGACATGAAAATCCTTAGATATGGTCCCTGGAAGCATCTTGGGAGCTATCGGAGGAGTCACGTTCCTGCCTCTCGCTTCTGGGTCTCTAAGAGGAGTTCAGTCTGAGTCAATACAACGTAAATCTCCGCACAACATCAGTCAAGTACTCTTGTTCTCTCTCCGGTTTACACAAAACCAATTCAAAAGTTTGGCTGAATCTCTTCCCTCTGAATGAACCGCATCGTGGAAGGCCGAGCTGTGTGTTGGCATGCAGTCACGCAGGGTGGTGGGAGCCGCCACGCGGATCTGCAGACACATTTCTACCCTCACTTGTTTTTTCCCATAATGAAGCCAGTCCCTGGGTTGCAGAGGGGGCCACGACCCTAGGACCACAGAAGCAATCACGAGACCAGTCCCAGCGCTGGGTCCAGGATTGATCTATATATACCATCAGTACCATCGGTAGCTGTCCCCTGGGGTTGCCCAGCTGGAGGTCTGAGAACTGGGGTCTCACCATCTTCCTGCCCCAAAGAGAAGATGCTTCTGCAGTGAGAACAGGTGAAACCAGGCCGGGACATGTGGGGTCAGAGACGAGAGCGTCTGTGTGCAGCCCAGGCAGAGCTGAGGTCCCTTCACTGCCAGCCCCACTAGTTCTTCAGGCCTGTCTGCTCTCATGGTGCCGCATTTTCACCTCTGAGACCCTAAACCTATCTGTACATCAGTGCTGATGGAATCCCTGACTCGTCGCTCCTGCCCAGCGGACTTGCCCGGGGGACCAGCTGGCCCTACGGGGGACACTGTCCCAGCCCGAGTCCTGTCCACCTTCTGCTCTGGATGCCCTTCCACCCCCAACCACACTCCACCCCCTCCATCACCGGCCCCACGAAACACAGGAACCACAAATACTTTAGGCATAATACATTTACATTAATTTAAAATTAATTAACAATAATTCTGCTCATCTCCTTAGAATTCAGTTAATTAATTAGGTAGGCCATGACTTTATTTTTATTTTTTTTTTTAAGCTAAGAGAAGACTGAACAAGGTTCTTTTCTTTCTCCCACTTGAAAGTCTCCCGAGATTCCCGTCCGTCTGTACAGCTACCCTCCAATCAAGGCGGACATTTCCCGAAGGTCCTTTGCTGGATAGAAGTATTTTAGGCCTCACAGAGGACTTTAGATGTAACTGTCTGAAAAGAGCTGAGCTGCTGGCTGGGAACCCGAACACTGATTAGAGAGAGAGAGAGACACACACACACACGCTTGGCCACTTCCCAGAGCTGCCAGCTAAAGGGGACCACGGCCCTTCCCACAGCCTCCCTGAGGCCCTGACCAGCTACAACTACTCGGAGCACAGTCAGCCTTTGTGGAAACCAGAGAACAAGCAAGTCAAAGGGGCAGGGGATTAGAGCCAGTGTGTCAGCTGGATGTGCGTGGAGGCCTCAGTGGGGGACGGCTGAGTCCCCTTTCTCCGCCCAGCCTGCACGTCTGCATCACAGGAACCACCTCCGGAAAGGGAGCAACAATTTGACGACAGCACAGAGCTCCCCGACAGACGTGCTGCTGCTAATCTGGCTTCTACCCCGTGTGGCCCCTGTGCCCACTCCATTGCTCGCATCCACTCGATCCCGTGGATGCACACCCCATTCCCACATAGAGAAGCCCACGTCCTTGAAGCTAAGCCACTTCACCGGCTGGTGAGAGGTGGAGCTGGGGTCAAGGTCAGGCCCTCCTGGTAGAGCAGCTTCCCAAAAGGGTCACCCCCTAATCTGGGAACCCAACTTTGACATGGGTGTCTTTAACCATGTGGAGCTGCTGGACGGCCCTACAATGGGGATGGTTCTCCCAGGGGAGAGAGGGGAGATTTTGCTCCCCAGGGGACACTTGGCAATGTGGAGACATTTTGAGTTGTCACAACCTGAGGTGGGGGAATTTGCTCCTGGCATCTAGTGGGTAAAGCTCAGAGATGCTGGTAAACATTCTACAATGCACAGTACAGCCCCTGGAGCAAAGAATTATACAGCCCCAAATGTCCATTGCACTGAGGTTGAAAAACCTGTCCTAAAACATCTTTCCAGAACAAAGTCCCTACCGGTATCCTGAATTAGCCAAAAACATGGTTAAGGAAGAGCACAGACTGCTCTCACTAATTATGCATTTATTTAATCAGTGTTAACTGAGTACCAGCTATATGCCAAGCATTCGTCTAACTGATGAGGATTTAGTGCTGAACCAGACAGACAAGTCCTGCTCATCTGAAAGCAGAGAGTAAAACGGTGGGCTAAGGTGGAAGACAGAAACAAAACTAATAAATACATTTTTTTAAAGATTTTATTTATTTATTTGTCAAAGAGAGAGAGCACAAGCAGGGGGAGCGGCAGGCAGAGGAAGAAGCAGGCTCCCCGCTGAGCAGGGAGACCGATGCGGGACTCGAT
>NW_027398036.1:0-14397 GCF_003265705.2 Callorhinus ursinus
TAGAATCGCACACAGAGACGAGTTGGAAGACAGTGGTGAGGCAGAGTTCTAGGTGGTGAACCTGAGCAGCCATGGCGCGGATGGAGAAAGAAGTTCTCCATCACCAATCCAATCCTGTGGTATGGATTACAGGACCTTAGGCAAGAGCTAAAATTGGCCAGGGCTCCGGAGGGAACAAAGGTTGGGGAAAGGCATCCAGATGGGCCTAGGGAATGGATGCGACAGGCAGGTCCTTGTATTACACATCAGTGTCCACTACAGAGCATCCACAGCTGTAGGGGCACTAAAAATCAGGCCTTGAGATGGTTTACCAAACAGATGACAGCCTGCCTCTATTCTCACCAGCCCCAGTGTTCACATAGTAGATCCATGAATGGAGTGACCATGATGGCTGAGATGAAGGCTGTGCCTGAGCCCAACAGGTGGGCTGATCCAGCCATGACCACTACTAAACACCTAGCCCACTATGAGAAGTCAACGAGGCCTCTACAATGCACCATGCTTTAGGCTGTCAGCCAGCCACTTGCTGGTAATTTGCTTACATGAGAATCCTTTCACCTGGAAATGGCAGTGATTTGTCTCTACTGAAATCACTCATACTCTGGGTGTGGGTTTGTCTTTGCCCATGGAATAGCTTGGCCCACACTAGTACCAGGGATTTACCCATATTGGATTCCACATAACATCGACTCCAAACTGAGCAAGCAGAATAAGGTACAAAAGGAGCAGGTAACTCGGGATCCACTGGCATATAATATTCAACATCATTCAGAAGGTGGAAACCTCATAAAACACTGAAAAAGCCTCTTAAAGACAGAGATTAAATGCTGGCTTGGTGATGTACCTCACGGGCTGGGATACTGTCCTTCAAGATGAACTGACAAACAAGAGATGGTACTGGGTGTCTAACTGTCGCACAGATCCAGAAAGCAAGGGGTGGAAGTAGGGGTGGCCCCTCTCACTATCCTCTAGCAACCCAGGTCAGACTTTGTTCTCATCATCTCCATAAGTTTAGGTTTGGCAAATCTAGAGTTCCTGGCTCAAGGGGTAGGGAAGGCTTCCACTGTGGAACACCAAAGTCATGGTGGGCCCCTGTCATTGAGCTCCTCATGCCGTAAGATCAGCAGGCAGAGCAGAGTGTCCAGGCTGGCCAGGGTACTGGATGCTGGGATTGGAGAAGGGCAGAGCTACCATTACATAGGGTAGGAAGAAGTCTATCTGGAAATCAAGTGGTTCACTAGGGCCTTTCTAATGCTCTATGACCAGTCTTAATTACGACTGGACTACTATGACAGTCAGAACCACACAAGGGTGTGACAAGCAGGGACCTGGGCTTTATAGGGTGACAGTGTGGGCTGCCTCATCCCGCCCAGCAACTAAACCGGCAGAAGGCTCACCAACAGTCAGGGGACCCCAAAAGGGCTTAGGAAGAATAAGTAAATGAACATCAACTTAACCCAGACTAGCTCTAGCTGGTTACCAACCATCTTCTCCCACACATCATGACCAGCATCATCCTTAAGAAGGAGGGAAGTGAACCCAGTGTGAGACGTGGGCAGAGCTGACTGGGGCCAGGGTAACAGTAGACACTTGTGCACTCCAGTGCGGTCCTGTTACCAAGGAGTCTGATATTCCTTCCTCCCCAGTGGTGCCAGAGCCTGCTTTGCCTGCACTTGTTGTGCACTCAGAAGGGCTGGAGGTATCTGACAACTGCAGCCCCCAGGTGCCGCCCTTAGCTGTGGACTAATCCATACTGGGGCATGAGCTCTGCAGCTCTGAGGGGTGACCACCCTGTCTCCAAGCCCCTGTCGGGGATGACCCAGATGCACCCTGACACTTGGCTCCAGATCCATTTCTAATCCCCCTTCTCTTAGCCGTCCATTTCCCAAAACTTCCCTCTCATGGTCTTGCCCGGGAGTGCTTCCCAAGAAATGACTTGTACAAGAACCCCCGCTTAAGTGTCTGCTCCTGGAGAAGTCACCTTAGGACTGAAATGAGATTTTTTGCCATTTAATTCTGACATAATGCATTGTACTCAATGAATATTGCTTTATGATTCAGATTCCTTGAAATTTGTCGAGACAATTTCATATTTTAGCACTTGGTCAGTTTTTACATATAATCTGTGTATCTTTGATATGAATGAGTATCTCATTTTATTTACACACACACACACGTAAAACAAACCTAATATTCTAAAATATTCTAAATTCTTGTTGGTTTTAGATCATGTACTTTGGTGCCAAATTGTTAGATTTGTCGCACAAACACAGATTTAGAAGATTCTTGTCTTCCTGGTCAGTTGTTACAACGAAGCTCCCAGGTGCCTCTCAGACCACCAGCCTAGAAGACCTTTTGGAAACCACTTTCTTATCCGAGAGAAAGCATTTCCCAAGACAATACCCAATCCCCAACTCCACCTCTGGAGAGGAGCCTCCTTCTTTCCAGGAACTCCTAGGGAACTCTGGAAAGAGAGAAAGGGCTAACACTCAGGACCTGGAGGTGCAATGAGGAGCACTGCCTAGAAGGAAACCATTCTGGGGCCCTGCAGGAAGGACAGGAAACACTACTTACCACAATCACCGTTACTAAAATATCAGTAATACTTCCCAACACAGTGACAAAGTCAAAGGCATTCCAGGCATCTCTGAAATAGTTCTGGGGAGAAAAAAGAGCAGTTACTGCTACAGGCTGGTAAGGGTTCTGCCAGGCAAGGAGTTGCAGGAAGTACCCCTAATCAAGAAAGGAGCAAAGGGACAGATGGGCCACCCAGGGGGGACACCACAGCTGGGTAAGCAAACCCCTGTGGGTCTGGGCAGGTGCAGAACTGAGAGCTGTGTGTCCAAAGAGGAGGAGGCTGGCCCCGCCTGTCTCCAGGAACTGGGCTCGGGGCAGAGCTCAGGCAGCTCAGTTTATTGGAGCAGCCCCTTCTTCAGGAGCCCCGCAATGTCACATTTGCTCTGAGGGATTAGGGAATTCCCAGCTCTAAGCTACAAGTCCCTGAAGATCCCCCCTACAGAGAGGGAGCCAGAATGCAGACCACCAAAAGGCCAAGAGGGAGCCAAAGCACCTACCAGCACCCCAAAAGCGATGATCATCAGCACGCATTCCATGGAGAACATGGATGTGAACACAATGTTCAGGCATTTCAACATTAGCTCATATTCATATGTTGTGTCATAGAACTGCACGGGGAATAAGTGCCATTGGCTGCAGGTTCGGCTGCCCCAAGGCACCCCAGCCTTGACATCCTGCCAATGGCAGAGAGAACTCCACGCTTGTCCAGGGTAGGGATACCTGTCCCTGCTCTCCCCGTTTTCTCCCAGGACACTCTCACCATCTCAGCCCACAGAGAACCCAGGGCACTGAGCTTCTATAGGCATCCCATGCTGACCAGGACGTGATCAGCTGCAACGATGGCTCTCTCTCTCTCTCTCTCTCTCCCCAGCTGGCACCCACTGTCCCCCGTGCTGGGCCAACATACCTTCATCATTAGCACCACTGTGTTGAGGGCGATCATGGCCATGATGAAGTACTTGAAGGGAGGCGAGACCACAAATGTCCATGTCTTGTACCGGAATGACTGCTTGTCCTGGGGCATGTACCGTGTCAGGGGCTTGTCGCTGATGGTGAAGTCGAAGCAAGCCCTCTGCCCGGGGACAAAGGAGCACTGAGAACATGGTGGGGTTGGGGGGAACCCCACACTGCAGCACCCACTGCACCCCACACCTGTCTCTTCCATCCTCACAGGCAGCCCTGACCAGCCACACTCGGTCTCTCCCTGCCTCTGTGCTGGCCACCAGCTATGCGGTAATAAGCGAGTCCCATGCGGAAGGGAACTCCAGTGGTTCTGCCCATGCTGCCCATCAGGGGAGCCCAGCAGAGCATCCAATGCACACGTGCACATGGTCCAGAAGAGGGAGCCACCCACCTCGTTCTTCTCAAGGCTGCATTGAGACATCACCTTGTCCCCCTGCACCTGGAAGGTGATGATTATCAAGGCCACAAAGATGTGGATGAAGAAGAAGGGGAAGACCACGAAGTGGACTACGTAGAAGATGGACAGCTCCATGCGGTACCCAGGGCTTGGGCCCTGCTCCTCATAGGTGGCGGCCACAGAGTGTTTCAGGACCCTGCACCAAGGGCAAACAGCAACTGTCAGGGGGACCACTGAGGAAAGAGCCATGGGAAAGTCAAGACCTGTATCACAGGTGAGGCTTGCATATCTGAGCCCAGAGAAGGCAAGAGGAAGGGGATGCTCAACACTGCGGGCCCCAGCCCGCTCCCCAGGACCGCAGTCTCCTGAGGTAGACTACCTTCCCTATAGGGCTTGTTCTCAGGGCTGTTGGAGGGCCATCAAGGGAAGGTCTCCAGGGACCGGAGGTCCTAACCCCAGGACAGGTGGAGGCCCAGGAGTTCTGCCCTGCCCTGCTTACTCCTGGCTCACACTTGCTCAGGCCCAGCTCACCAGTTCATACCCAGCTTCACATGCCTTTAGAAAGCCCTGGGCCTCTAGCACAGCACTGATCCTACCTTCTGAGCGGTGGTCCTCCCAGCCCCAAAGGAAGTCCCCAGTCATCCAGTGTGGCACTGAATACATACATCCCTCTGTCTACCCTTAACTGAGGCCAGAAGGGTAGCACAGGGAGACACCAAATAGACCCATTCTCCCTCAGGCCTTCAGCCACTCAAAAATGATTTTCAGGAGATCACTATGCTGTGTACTTTGTCTTAATCTTGTAATCTTTCCAGGTTGCCTGCTCCTAGAAGGCAGAGCCAAGTCTTACCTGGTGGGTGCAAGAGCCTATGATGTATTTGCTGGAAGACTAGACCACAGACGGATGCAGAGTTTGAGACTCCCTGCCCAAGCTGCCCCTCTGTTCTAGCGTGATCTGACACAATGAGCGAGTGAGCACTCACATGGGCCACCCTTCTCCTGTGGACACTGTGACAGTGTCAGCAGAGCCCAGAGCACCCGTATCCTAACCGGTACCCTAACCCGTACCCTAACCCATACCCTAACCCTAACCCCTAACCCGTACCTTAACACTAACCCATACCCTAACCCTAACCCTAACCCTGGCCCTAACTTAGGCCCTAACCCTAACCTTAACCCTAGGCCCTACAACCTAACCCCTATGCCCTAACCCCTAGGCCTTAACCCATAGGCCCTAACCCCAACCCTAGGTTGCCTCCTGAGGGCTTTGTTCCCTAGGGCTCGCTCCAGAGCAATACCAGAGGACTCACCTTCCACCCAGAAAGAAAGCCCACCGTTAGGAACTCCGGAAAGGATATACAGCAGGAGAATGCAGCATGCCCATCCCAGCAAACCCACACTTTCATTGGTCCCCTGGCCGAAAAGAAGAGCAAGACACTCACGCTGACCCACGCCCTTGACCCCCACCGCCGGGAACCTCAATGCAGCGCTGGCACAGCAGGCCTCCCATGTCCCTATGCCTAACACTCAGCCTAGGTTGGCTTCTGAGGGGTCAGTCCCCAGAACCTGGCTACAAAGCCCCACAGATTCGGGACGCCCGAGCAGTATCGAGGGACTCAGGCTGCCACACAGAAGGAAAATGTGCCATTTGGTACTCGGGAAAGCATTCAGAGCAGGAGAATTCTGAATGCCCATCCCAAGGAATGCACAAATTTTTCGCCCTCTACCGGCAAACCCTGAGCCTGACACTCAACCTGACCCACGCCCTCAAGTCAAACCCCCGGGAAGCAGGCCACAGTGCTGGTACATCCGGCCTGCCATGCCCCTAGGCCCTAACCCTATCCCTTGCTGGCTTCTGAGAGCTCTGGCCCCAGAGGCCTGGCTCTAAAGCCACAGGGATTGGGGGCACCTGAGCAATACCAGAGGATGCAGCCTGTCTCCCAGAAGGAAACTGCACCATTGGGAAATCAGGGCAAAGCTTTCTGAGTAGAACTCTGCGTGCCCATCCCAGCAAAATGCCACTTTCAACGGCCCCCTGCCCACAAACCCTGAGACTGACATTCACCCTGACCCACGCCCCCCACTCAGATGTCCCGCCCCCCAAGCTTGCCCTAGCGTGGACAGATGAAGGCTGAAATGACCCTGGGCTGTAAGCCTATCACTAGGTTGGCTTCGTAGCTTCTGTCCCCAGAAGCCTGGCTCCAAAGACCCAGGGATGGCAATAACTGAGCAACACCAGAGGACTCAGCTTCCCAAAAAGAATTCAAAAACACTACTTGCAACTCCGGAGAGCAACTCTGAATGACCATCCCAGCCAATTCACAAATTTGGCGCCCTGTGGCGGCCAACCCTGAGCCTGACACTCAACCTGACCCACGGCCTCAACTCAGACCCAAGAAAGGTCATCACAGCGCCAGCACATCAGGCCTGTCATGCCCCTAAGCCCTAAGCCTAACCCAAAGCTGGCCTCTGAGCGCTCTGTCCCCAGAGCCTGGCTCCAAAGCCCCACAGATTTGGGACACCAGAGGAATATCGAGTGACTCAGGCTGCAACCCAGAAGGAAAATGCGCCATTTGGTACTCCGGAAAGCATTCACAGCAGGAGAACTCTGAATGCCCATCCCAAGGAATGCACAAATTTTGCGCCCTCTAGCGGCAAACCCTGAGCCTGACACTCAACCTGACCCACGCCCTCAAGACAAACCCCGGGTAAGCAGGCCACAGGGCTGGCACATCGAAACTGCCGTGCCCCTAGGCCCTCACCCTATCCCTCGCTGGCTTCTGGGGGCTCTGGCCCCAGAGGCCTGGCTCTAAAGCCACAGGGATCAGGGGCACCAGAGCAATACCAGGGGATTCAGCTGGTCTCCCAGGAGGAAACCGCACCATTGGGAACTCGGGGTAAAGCTTTCCAAGTAGGAGAACTCTGAGTGCACATCCCAGCGAGATGCCACATTCAACGGCCCCCTGCCCAAAAACCCTGTAACTGACATTCACCCTGACCCACGGCCCCCACTCAGATCCCCTGCCCCCCAAAGCTTGCCCCAGCGTGGGCAGATCAGGGCTGAAACGACCCTGGGCCATAAGCCTATCCCTAGGTTGGCTTCTGAGCGCTCTGTCCCCAGAGCCTGGCTCCAAAGCCCCAGGGATCTGGGACACCTAACCAGTGCTAGAGGACTCAGCCTACCACTAAAAAGGAAAACATGCCATTGGGAACTCCAGTAAGAATTCCGAGCAGGAGAACTGTGCCCATCCATCCCAACGAACCCCAAGTTCAATATGCCCAGGCTGCAATCCCTGAGCCTGACATTCCGCCCTGACCCATGGCTTCAACTCTGACCCCAGGAGTCTCATCACAGTGCCGGCACATCAGCCCTCTCATGCCCCTAAGCCCTAAGCCTAACCCTAGGTTGGCTTCTGGGCGCTCTGTCCCTAGAGCCTGGCTCCAAAGCCCCAAGGCTTTGGGACACCTGACCAGGACCAGAAGATTCTGCCTGCCACTAAAAAGGAAAATGTTCCATTGGGAACTCCGCTAAGCATTCAGAGCAGGAGAACTGTGCCAGTCTATCCCAACGAACCCCAAGTTCAATGTGCCCAGTCCGCAATCCCTGAGTCTGATGCTCCCCCAACCCACGGCCTCAACTCAGACCTCGGGAAGCTCATCACAGCGCCGGCAAATCAGGTGTGTCATGGCCCTAAGCCCAAAGAGTAACCCTAATTTGGCTTCTGAGTGGTCTGTCCCCAGAGCCTAGCTCCAAAGCCCCAAGGATTCGGGACACCCGGACAATATCGAGGGACTCCGGCTGCCACCAAGAAGGAAAATGTGCCATTTGGAACTCAGGAAAGCATTCAGAGCAGGAGGACTCTGAATGCCCATCCTAAGGAATGCACAGATTTTGCACCCTATGGCAGCAAACCCCAAGCCTGACACTCAATCTGACCCACGCCCTCAAGACAAACCCCCGAAGCTGCCACGTTGGGCCTGCCGTGCCCCTAGCCCTAACCCTATCCCTCGATGGCTTCTGAGGGCTCTGGTCCCAGAGGCCTGGCTCTAAAGCCACAGGGATCGGGGGCACCTGAGCAATACCAGAGGATTCAGCCTGTCTCCCACAAAGGAACCACACCATTGGGAAATCAGGGTAAAGCTTTCCGAGTAGGAGAACTCTGCATGCCCATCCCAGCGAAATGCCACTTTCAACGGCCCCTGCCCGCAAATGCTGAGCTTCACACTCACCCTAATCCCACGCCCCCAACTCAGATCCCCTGCCCCCCCAAAGCTTGCCCCAGCGTCGGCAGATCAGGGATGAAATGACCCTAGGCCATAAGTCTATCCCTAGGTTGGCTTCTGAGCTTCTGTCCCCAGAAGCCTGGCTCCAAAGCCCCAGGGATGGCAATACCTGAGCGACACCGGACGACTCAGTTCACCGAAAAGAATTCAAACACACCACTTGCAACTCCAGAGAGCATTCAGAACACGAGAACTCTGAATGCCCATCCCAGCCAACGCACAAATTTGGCACCCTCTGGCGGCCAACCAAGATCCTGACACTCACCCTGACCCACGCCCTCAAGACAAACCCCACCGAGCAGGCTACAGTGCTTGAATGTCAGGCCTGCCCTGCCCCCAGGTCCTAACCGTCACCCTACGGAGGCATCTGAGGGATCTGTCCACGAAGGCTGGCTCCAGCAAGACCAGAAGACTCAGCCTGTCACCCAGAAGGAAAACACGCCATGTGGAACTCAGGACCGCGTTCAGAGAAGGAGTACACTCCATGCCCATTCCAGGGATGCCCCAGGTTCATCGGCACCTTGGCCGCAATCCATGAGCCTGACACTCATCCTGATGAACGCCCTTAAGTCAAAACACCCGTACATCGCCACAGCGTCAGCACTTCGGGCCTGTCATGCCCCCTTGTCCTAACCGTGATCCTATGGAGACTTCTGAGGGGTCTGTCCCCAGAGGCCTGGCTCGATTCCCAGGGATTTAGGACACCTGACCCGTACAATTGGACTCAGCCTGCCACTAAAACGAAAAACGTGCCATTGGGAACTCCAGAAACCATTCGGCGCAGAACTGTGCTGGTCCATCCCAACGAACCCCAAGTGCAATGTGCCCAGGTCACATTCCCTGAGCCTGATGCTTCCCTGACCCATGGCCTCAACTCAGTCCCCGGGAAGCTCATCACAGCCCCGGCAGATCAGGCCTGTCATGGCCCTAAGCCCTAAGCCTAACCCTAGGTTGGCTTCTGAGTGGTCTGTCCCCAGAACCTGGGTCCAAAGCCCCAAGGATTCAGGACACCTGAGACATTTCAATGGAGTCGGGCTGCCACCCAGAAGGAAAATGTGCCATTTAGAACTATGGAAAGGATTCAGAGCAGGAGACCTCAGCATGCTCATCCCAGTCATAACCCACATCTATTGGCCCCCTGGCAGCAGACCCTGACCCTGACACTCACCCTGAACATCGCCATCAACGCAGACCTCTGGGAAGCTCTCCCCAGTGTGGACATGTAGGGTTCGCCCTGACCCTAGGCCATATAAGCACAGGTTGGGTTCTTAGGGTTGTGTCCCCAGAGGCCTGGCTCCTAAGCACTATAGATGGGGACATCAGAGCAATACAAGAGGACACAGCCAGCCACCCTGAAGTAAACCATGCCAATTGGAACCCCAGAAAGAATTCGCAGCAGGAGATGTTTGTACGCCAATTCCAGCGAACCTCAACATTCAGAGGACAAGTGGCCACCAACCCTGAGCTTGACACTCACTCTGATTCATGCCTTCAACTCAGACCCCAGCTTGCCACAGTGCTGGCACATCGACTGCCATGCCCCTACGGCCTAACCCTAATCCTAGGTAGGCTTCTGAGGTTTCTTTCCCCAGAGACATGGCTCCAAAGCCTCAGGGATACGGGACACCAGTGCAATACGAGAGGACTCAACCTGCCACCCAGATGGAAAACACACTATTTGGAACTCGAGAAAGCATTCAGAGGAGGAAAACTCTGCATGCCTATCCCAGCGTACCCCTACTCTCAGTGGCTGCAAACCCTGACCTTAATCTCACTGTGACCCACGTGGTCAACTCATGCCCCTGGGAAGCATTCCACGGCGCAAGCTGATTGGGCCTGCCACACCTGTAGGCCCTAACCCTTACTCAGGGTTTGCTTCTGTGGGCTCTGTCTCCAGAGGCCTGGCAATAAAGCCCCAGGGATTGATGACACGTGGGAAATACCAAATAACTAAGCCTGCCACCCAGAAGGAAACTGTGCCATTTGGAAACCTGGAAAGCATTCAGAGCAGGAGAACCCTACTTGCCCATCCCAGTGAAACCCCACATTCAGGGGTCCCCTGGTGGCATACCCTGAGCCTGACACTCACTCTGACCCATCCCCCAACTCAGAGCCCTGGGAAGCATGACACAGTGTTGGCAGATGTGGCTGAAATAACCCTAGGCCATTTTCCTAACCTTAGGTTGGCTTCTGAGGGATCTGTCCCCAGAGGCCTGGCTCCAAAGTCCCAGGAAATGGGACACCTGAGCAATACCAGAGGATTCAGGCTGTCACCAAGAAGGAAACCACACCATTTGGAACTACGGGAAGCGTTCAGAGCAGGAGTACACTGTATGCACATTAAAGCACACCTGCACTTTCACTGGCCCCCTTGCCGCAAACCATGAGCTTCACACTCACCCCAACACACGGCCTCAACTCAGACCCCCAGGAAGCTAGCCATAGTGCCCGTAGATTCAGCCTGCCAAGCCCCTAAAGCCCTACCATAACCTAGGTTTGCTTCTCAGGAGTCAGTCCTCAGAGGCCTGTTTCCAAAGCCCCAGGAATTGGGACCACCTGAGAAGTACCAGAAGACTCAGCCTACACCCAGAAGGAAACCTCACCATTTGGACTCCAGAAAGCATTCAGGGCAAGAGAAACCTGCATGTCCACACCATCTATCTCCCACATTCAGGGGTCGGGCCTAAAATCCTGGGCCTGGCACTCACCCTGACCCATGCCCACAACTCGGCTCCTAGAATGTGAGTCAAAGACCAGCTCCTTCCCTCCCTCCCAGCTGCTCTTCCACCAAACCACTTCTTTCACTCATTTCTCCCCCCACCAAAACCTAGACCTTGCTTAATTATAGCTGTCCAAATTACACTCCAGATAATCAAACTAAAATGACTTTTTAAGCAGTGGGTTCTGGCTTTGCATGGTCAGGTCAAGAGTGCCAGTCTAGAGTCTTCTGGGCTCCACTTCAAAGAAATATCACTGTATTTCTTCAGAAATACTTGCAGATGATGGATATAAAACACCTAGTCTGTGCACTGTGTTCAACGGCCTTGGGATGAGAGTGCAGGATACCTTCTTTTCCTGCCCCAGGAGGAGATTTATCCCTGGTTTGTCCATGATCCAGAAGGAACTTCTCAGAGCAATTATCCATTTCAGACTTTGCTCCCACCTCTAAGGTACCCTGTCTCCAAGTAGGGCCACTGTCACCCCCCAGGTTCACGGTGATCAGCTGCACAGAAGGAAGCACGGTGACCCGACACCCTGAGCCACCCAGGCCAGGGGCACTTCCACTGCAGTGCTTGCCCCGGGAGCTGCACTCCCTCACCCTTCTTCCACTTCTTCTGCAGGTCTCAGGGCACCTCTCCTCACTTTCCTGCCATGAGTGCAGCTGCTAGACAGTCCCCTAAGGATGGAACGTGTCCTACTTTTCCTAATGTCCTCACTGCTCACACACAGGGCCTTCCAGAGAGCAGAGCTCAGCCCATGTCTGGGAATCAAGGAGCCAGTGAGCAGGGCTCCCTCTATGCTGAGATGTTATTTCTCCTCCTTTCTTGAAGAACTAAGTGAATGAAGGCGCACGCATCTTTGTTACTTTTGCAGAATGACAGACGAGAAGGTGTAAGAAGCAAAAATGAATAATATTTTATTTCCGTATTTCCTGACCCCGTCACTTGACTGCTCCATTTTTCCACCTTTCCAACAAATTCCTATGCCAATGCCCCGTGATTTCATTCCAGAACCCAAACAAGGAGGGAAGATCTCCCACCTTATTTCCAGAACATGAAAAAACTCTTAAAACTCTTGAACTGGGTGAGTCCAAATGCTGTGGGGTGGATGTCATGCACACATTTACCTGCCGAAGCTGGTTAAAACTTCTACTCCAAGGAACAACATTTGAGAGCTTCCTCAAGAAACCCAAGCTCTGGATGTCAGAGTCATCACAGAGAACAGGCCCCCAGAGATGCTGATTCTTCACCCTACTTTCTTCCCCCAACCCTCCCTGGCCCTGCCTTACTTAGAAATCCCGGGGCTCTCTCTTTTCACACACACACAGGGAAGAACCAAAATGTGGCCTCACTTCATGCCCAGCACCCCACAGGAGAAGCTGCCGACCCCACCAAAGCCTGGAAAGGGCCTGGCCGCCAATGGGACTCAGGCCTCCTCTCCCTCATCTCTCACAGCCCCTTCAGACAGAGCCAGGGAGGAAGCCAGCTGCCCGCGCCTGACCCGGAGCAAATACTCCAGCACTTGAAACTTGCTGGTTCCGCGTGGGCCCTGGGACCCCACGGGAACTCGTAGCGGTCAGGGTCGCTGCCAGGCACCTGCCGGTACTCCAGGTACACTTCCTGCACCCAGACTTTGGTGAAGAGCTCCCTGAGCTCCCCATAGATGATGTGCTCCTGGCCGGCATACACCCCCATGACCCCCAGCGTTTCCCACACCTCCTCCTCGGGGGCACGGTCGCCATGCAGGAGGCTCACCCACAGGACCAAAACCAGGAGGCCGGTCTTGGGCATGCCATGCTCACCGCTCAGCATCCCATCACAGATGAGACCCAGGACATTGACCAGGATGTAGGAGTGGTCACTGTGGTCCACTTTCTTCACGTCCATGCCAAAGACCAGCTGCATGCACTCGGAGGCTTGGCCCAAGATCACTGGGTAGTCGTCCTGGTAATCTTTGCTGAGGATCTCGAGCATCTCCGCCTGGCAGGTCGGCTGCTTGTTGCGGTATTTGAGGAGCAGGAACTCCACCAGGGCAGCCACTTTCACGTGGAGTTTGTCCTGGAGAGAGGGTTGCATGACTTCCGGCTCCTCCCAGGTGCTCGAACCCTCCTCATCTAAGCTGCTGGGACCTCCTCTTCCCCAGCCCCCGACAGCTGTGCTTCCACCAGGCCCTGGGCCGGGCCTGGGTCTTCCTCCATTAGCTCCTGACCCCCGGTTTTTTAAAGCAGGCCCCCAGCCTCTGTCAGACCAGGATGTGGACGTCCTGACACACCGCCTGTGGACTTGGCATAAACAGGCCTCCCAGGACGGACAGCAGGGGCAGGCTTCAGTGCGTTGTCCCTGTTCTGGAGTCAAGGTCCCTCCCTGAGCCCTCCCTCAGGGATCTCAGCATGAGCCACAGCACACCTGGTGATGCTGTCTCTGCTGTCTCCAGGCCTGTTCCCTCAGACCAAAGCCCTCACTGCCATGAGAGTCACGGGCAAAGACTGTGGACGTCGCATCAGGCTACACAGTCCAGGGATTCCCCGAGATGGGTCCTTCGGGTCCCTTAGCCCTACCCTCTGTTCCCCATCTGGACTCCCTGGATGGCCGGTGCCCTCATCCCTGCTCCGGAGGGCCACTCCTCACAAGAAGCACTCAGTGTCTCTGGGACCCAGAGCGGAAGTCAGGACACGCTTCATGTCAACGTTGTCTCACCCAGAGGCCTCCCAGGACTGATTCCCTACTGGGTCCAGGGTCCTTCTTTCCTCCCTCTGGTCCTCACCTTGACTCCTGACAGAACCTGGGCCCTCCTGCCCCCGTCCCCACGCTTCTGTGCGCATGCTTGCCTTTGGCATTTGCACAACGATGGTCGGGAAGGCATCAGAAGCAAGAACCAGCAAACTTCTATCTCTTCAGCTTCTGACCCCTGTTCCTTGCTTCTTCTGTTCTTGCACCTTTCCAACCCATCCCTAGGCCAATGCCCTGTGATTTTGGTCCAGAGCCCAAGCAAGTAGGCAAGGTGTCCAGGCAGGTGTCTAGGGCATGAAGAACAACTTTTACTTAAAGCTATTTATTTATTTGAGAAAGAGAAAGCACACACAGGGGAGAGAGAGAAGCAGAGTCTCCATTGAGTGGGGGGCCCCATGTGGGGTGTGATCCCAGGATCCTGAGATCCTGACCTGAGCCAAAGGCAGACACTTAACCAACAGAAGACCCAGGCACCCCAAGAACATGATAAAACTCTTAACTCTTGGACTGGGTAAGAACAAATGCTGCAGAGTGGATGGTACTCACACAATCAGCCCCTGAAGTGGCTGAAACCTTCTATGGCAAGGAACCCCACAGGAGAGCTTCCTCAAGGACACCAAGCTCTGGATGTGGGAGTCATCGCAGGAAACAACCCTCCCCACCCCCAGGAGGCTCCTTTCCCTGCTTTTTTCTCCCAAACCTCCCTGGCCCTGCACTCCTTAAAAC
>NW_027398037.1:0-14395 GCF_003265705.2 Callorhinus ursinus
TAGAATCGCACACAGAGACGAGTTGGAAGACAGTGGTGAGGCAGAGTTCTAGGTGGTGAACCTGAGCAGCCATGGCGCGGATGGAGAAAGAAGTTCTCCATCACCAATCCAATCCTGTGGTATGGATTACAGGACCTTAGGCAAGAGCTAAAATTGGCCAGGTCTCCGGAGGGAACAAAGGTTGGGGAAAGGCATCCAGATGGGCCTAGGGAATGGATGCGACAGGCAGGTCCTTGTATTACACATCAGTGTCCACTACAGAGCATCCACAGCTGTAGGGGCACTAAAAACCAGGCCTTGAGATGGTTTACCAAACAGATGACAGCCTGCCTCTATTCTCACCAGCCCCAGTGTTCACATAGTAGATCCATGAATGGAGTGACCATGATGGCTGAGATGAAGGCTGTGCCTGAGCCCAACAGGTGGGCTGATCCAGCCATGACCACTACTAAACACCTAGCCCACTATGAGAAGTCAACGAGGCCTCTACAATGCACCATGCTTTAGGCTGTCAGCCAGCCACTTGCTGGTAATTTGCTTACATGAGAATCCTTTCACCTGGAAATGGCAGTGATTTGTCTCTACTGAAATCACTCATACTCTGGGTGTGGGTTTGTCTTTGCCCATGGAATAGCTTGGCCCACACTAGTACCAGGGATTTACCCATATTGGATTCCACATAACATCGACTCCAAACTGAGCAAGCAGAATAAGGTACAAAAGGAGCAGGTAACTCGGGATCCACTGGCATATAATATTCAACATCATTCAGAAGGTGGAAACCTCATAAAACACTGAAAAAGCCTCTTAAAGACAGAGATTAAATGCTGGCTTTGTGATGTACCTCACGGGCTGGGATATTGTCCTTCAAGATGAACTGACAAACAAGAGATGGTACTGGGTGTCTAACTGTCGCACAGATCCAGAAAGCAAGGGGTGGAAGTAGGGGTGGCCCCTCTCACTATCCTCTAGCAACCCAGGTCAGACTTTGTTCTCATCATCTCCATAAGTTTAGGTTTGGCAAATCTAGAGTTCCTGGCTCAAGGGGTAGGGAAGGCTTCCACTGTGGAACACCAAAGTCATGGTGGGCCCCTGTCATTGAGCTCCTCATGCCGTAAGATCAGCAGGCAGAGCAGAGTGTCCAGGCTGGCCAGGGTACTGGATGCTGGGATTGGAGAAGGGCAGAGCTACCATTACATAGGGTAGGAAGAAGTCTATCTGGAAATCAAGTGGTTCACTAGGGCCTTTCTAATGCTCTATGACCAGTCTTAATTATGACTGGACTACTATGACAGTCAGAACCACACAAGGGTGTGACAAGCAGGGACCTGGGCTTTATAGGATGACAGTGTGGGCTGCCTCATCCCGCCCAGCAACTAAACCGGCAGAAGGCTGACCACCAGTCAGGGGACCCCAAAAGGGGTTAGGAAGAATAAGTAAATGAACATCAACTTAACCCAGACTAGCTCTAGCTGGTTACCAACCCTCTTCTCCCACACATCATGACCAGCATCATCCTTAAGAAGGAGGGAAGTGAACCCAGTGTGAGACGTGGGCAGAGCTGACTGGGGCCAGGGTAACAGTAGACACTTGTGCACTCCAGTGCGGTCCTGTTACCAAGGAGTCTGATATTCCTTCCTCCCCAGTGGTGCCAGAGCCTGCTTTGCCTGCACTTGTTGTGCACTCAGAAGGGCTGGAGGTATCTGACAACTGCAGCCCCCAGGTGCCGCCCTTAGCTGTGGACTAATCCATACTGGGGCATGAGCTCTGCAGCTCTGAGGGGTGACCACCCTGTCTCCAAGCCCCTGTCGGGGATGACCCAGATGCACCCTGACACTTGGCTCCAGATCCATTTCTAATCCCCCTTCTCTTAGCCGTCCATTTCCCAAAACTTCCCTCTCATGGTCTTGCCCGGGAGTGTTTCCCAAGAAATGACTTGTACAAGAACCCCCGCTTAAGTGTCTGCTCCTGGAGAAGTCACCTTAGGACTGAAATGAGATTTTTTGCCATTTAATTCTGACATAATGCATTGTACTCAATGAATATTGCTTTATGATTCAGATTCCTTGAAATTTGTCGAGACAATTTCATATTTTAGCACTTGGTCAGTTTTTACATATAATCTGTGTATCTTTGATATGAATGAGTATCTCATTTTATTTACACACACACACACGTAAAACAAACCTAATATTCTAAAATATTCTAAATTCTTGTTGGTTTTAGATCATGTACTTTGGTGCCAAATTGTTAGATTTGTCGCACAAACACAGATTTAGAAGATTCTTGTCTTCCTGGTCAGTTGTTACAACGAAGCTCCCAGGTGCCTCTCAGACCACCAGCCTAGAAGACCTTTTGGAAACCACTTTCTTATCCGAGAGAAAGCATTTCCCAAGACAATACCCAATCCCCAACTCCACCTCTGGAGAGGAGCCTCCTTCTTTCCAGGAACTCCTAGGGAACTCTGGAAAGAGAGAAAGGGCTAACACTCAGGACCTGGAGGTGCAATGAGGAGCACTGCCTAGAAGGAAACCATTCTGGGGCCCTGCAGGAAGGACAGGAAACACTACTTACCACAATCACCGTTACTAAAATATCAGTAATACTTCCCAACACAGTGACAAAGTCAAAGGCATTCCAGGCATCTCTGAAATAGTTCTGGGGAGAAAAAAGAGCAGTTACTGCTACAGGCTGGTAAGGGTTCTGCCAGGCAAGGAGTTGCAGGAAGTACCCCTAATCAAGAAAGGAGCAAAGGGACAGATGGGCCACCCAGGGGGGACACCACAGCTGGGTAAGCAAACCCCTGTGGGTCTGGGCAGGTGCAGAACTGAGAGCTGTGTGTCCAAAGAGGAGGAGGCTGGCCCCGCCTGTCTCCAGGAACTGGGCTCGGGGCAGAGCTCAGGCAGCTCAGTTTATTGGAGCAGCCCCTTCTTCAGGAGCCCCGCAATGTCACATTTGCTCTGAGGGATTAGGGAATTCCCAGCTCTAAGCTACAAGTCCCTGAAGATCCCCCCTACAGAGAGGGAGCCAGAATGCAGACCACCAAAAGGCCAAGAGGGAGCCAAAGCACCTACCAGCACCCCAAAAGCGATGATCATCAGCACGCATTCCATGGAGAACATGGATGTGAACACAATGTTCAGGCATTTCAACATTAGCTCATATTCATATGTTGTGTCATAGAACTGCACGGGGAATAAGTGCCATTGGCTGCAGGTTCGGCTGCCCCAAGGCACCCCAGCCTTGACATCCTGCCAGAGCAGAGAGAACTCCACGCTTGTCCAGGGTAGGGATACCTGTCCCTGCTCTCCCCGTTTTCTCCCAGGACACTCTCACCATCTCAGCCCACAGAGAACCCAGGGCACTGAGCTTCTATAGGCATCCCATGCTGACCAGGACGTGATCAGCTGCAACGATGGCTCTCTCTCTCTCTCTCTCTCCCCAGCTGGCACCCACTGTCCCCCGTGCTGGGCCAACATACCTTCATCATTAGCACCACTGTGTTGAGGGCGATCATGGCCATGATGAAGTACTTGAAGGGAGGCGAGACCACAAATGTCCATGTCTTGTACCGGAATGACTGCTTGTCCTGGGGCATGTACCGTGTCAGGGGCTTGGCGCTGATGGCGAAGTCGAAGCAAGCCCTCTGCCCGGGGACAAAGGAGCACTGAGAACATGGTGGGGTTGGGGGGAACCCCACACTGCAGCACCCACTGCACCCCACACCTGTCTCTTCCATCCTCACAGGCAGCCCTGACCAGCCACACTCGGTCTCTCCCTGCCTCTGTGCTGGCCACCAGCTATGCGGTAATAAGCGAGTCCCATGCGGAAGGGAACTCCAGTGGTTCTGCCCATGCTGCCCATCAGGGGAGCCCAGCAGAGCATCCAATGCACACGTGCACATGGTCCAGAAGAGGGAGCCACCCACCTCGTTCTTCTCAAGGCTGCATTGAGACATCACCTTGTCCCCCTGCACCTGGAAGGTGATGATTATCAAGGCCACAAAGATGTGGATGAAGAAGAAGGGGAAGACCACGAAGTGGACTACGTAGAAGATGGACAGCTCCATGCGGTACCCAGGGCTTGGGCCCTGCTCCTCATAGGTGGCGGCCACAGAGTGTTTCAGGACCCTGCACCAAGGGCAAACAGCAACTGTCAGGGGGACCACTGAGGAAAGAGCCATGGGAAAGTCAAGACCTGTATCACAGGTGAGGCTTGCATATCTGAGCCCAGAGAAGGCAAGAGGAAGGGGATGCTCAACACTGCGGGCCCCAGCCCGCTCCCCAGGACCGCAGTCTCCTGAGGTAGACTACCTTCCCTATAGGGCTTGTTCTCAGGGCTGTTGGAGGGCCATCAAGGGAAGGTCTCCAGGGACCGGAGGTCCTAACCCCAGGACAGGTGGAGGCCCAGGAGTTCTGCCCTGCCCTGCTTACTCCTGGCTCACACTTGCTCAGGCCCAGCTCACCAGTTCATACCCAGCTTCACATGCCTTTAGAAAGCCCTGGGCCTCTAGCACAGCACTGATCCTACCTTCTGAGCGGTGGTCCTCCCAGCCCCAAAGGAAGTCCCCAGTCATCCAGTGTGGCACTGAATACATACATCCCTCTGTCTACCCTTAACTGAGGCCAGAAGGGTAGCACAGGGAGACACCAAATAGACCCATTCTCCCTCAGGCCTTCAGCCACTCAAAAATGATTTTCAGGAGATCACTATGCTGTGTACTTTGTCTTAATCTTGTAATCTTTCCAGGTTGCCTGCTCCTAGAAGGCAGAGCCAAGTCTTACCTGGTGGGTGCAAGAGCCTATGATGTATTTCCTGGAAGACTAGACCACAGACGGATGCAGAGTTTGAGACTCCCTGCCCAAGCTGCCCCTCTGTTCTAGCGTGATCTGACACAATGAGCGAGTGAGCACTCACATGGGCCACCCTTCTCCTGTGGACACTGTGACAGTGTCAGCAGAGCCCAGAGCACCCGTATCCTAACCGGTACCCTAACCCGTACCCTAACCCATACCCTAACCCTAACCCCTAACCCGTACCTTAACACTAACCCATACCCTAACCCTAACCCTAACCCTGGCCCTAACTTAGGCCCTAACCCTAACCTTAACCCTAGGCCCTACAACCTAACCCCTATGCCCTAACCCCTAGGCCTTAACCCATAGGCCCTAACCCCAACCCTAGGTTGCCTCCTGAGGGCTTTGTTCCCTAGGGCTCGCTCCAGAGCAATACCAGAGGACTCACCTTCCACCCAGAAAGAAAGCCCACCGTTAGGAACTCCGGAAAGGATATACAGCAGGAGAATGCAGCATGCCCATCCCAGCAAACCCACACTTTCATTGGTCCCCTGGCCGAAAAGAAGAGCAAGACACTCACGCTGACCCACGCCCTTGACCCCCACCGCCGGGAACCTCAATGCAGCGCTGGCACAGCAGGCCTCCCATGTCCCTATGCCTAACACTCAGCCTAGGTTGGCTTCTGAGGGGTCAGTCCCCAGAACCTGGCTACAAAGCCCCACAGATTCGGGACGCCCGAGCAGTATCGAGGGACTCAGGCTGCCACACAGAAGGAAAATGTGCCATTTGGTACTCGGGAAAGCATTCAGAGCAGGAGAATTCTGAATGCCCATCCCAAGGAATGCACAAATTTTGCGCCCTCTACCGGCAAACCCTGAGCCTGACACTCAACCTGACCCACGCCCTCAAGTCAAACCCCCGGGAAGCAGGCCACAGTGCTGGTACATCCGGCCTGCCATGCCCCTAGGCCCTAACCCTATCCCTTGCTGGCTTCTGAGAGCTCTGGCCCCAGAGGCCTGGCTCTAAAGCCACAGGGATTGGGGGCACCTGAGCAATACCAGAGGATGCAGCCTGTCTCCCAGAAGGAAACTGCACCATTGGGAAATCAGGGCAAAGCTTTCTGAGTAGAACTCTGCGTGCCCATCCCAGCAAAATGCCACTTTCAACGGCCCCCTGCCCACAAACCCTGAGACCGACATTCACCCTGACCCACGCCCCCCACTCAGATGCCCCGCCCCCCAAGCTTGCCCCAGCGTGGACAGATGAAGGCTGAAATGACCCTGAGCTGTAAGCCTATCACTAGGTTGGCTTCGTAGCTTCTGTCCCCAGAAGCCTGGCTCCAAAGACCCAGGGATGGCAATAACTGAGCAACACCAGAGGACTCAGCTTCCCAAAAAGAATTCAAAAACACTACTTGCAACTCCGGAGAGCAACTCTGAATGACCATCCCAGCCAATTCACAAATTTGGCGCCCTGTGGCGGCCAACCCTGAGCCTGACACTCAACCTGACCCACGGCCTCAACTCAGACCCAAGAAAGGTCATCACAGCGCCAGCACATCAGGCCTGTCATGCCCCTAAGCCCTAAGCCTAACCCAAAGCTGGCCTCTGAGCGCTCTGTCCCCAGAGCCTGGCTCCAAAGCCCCACAGATTTGGGACACCAGAGCAATATCGAGTGACTCAGGCTGCAACCCAGAAGGAAAATGCGCCATTTGGTACTCCGGAAAGCATTCACAGCAGGAGAACTCTGAATGCCCATCCCAAGGAATGCACAAATTTTGCGCCCTCTAGCGGCAAACCCTGAGCCTGACACTCAACCTGACCCACGCCCTCAAGACAAACCCCGGGTAAGCAGGCCACAGGGCTGGCACATCGAAACTGCCGTGCCCCTAGGCCCTCACCCTATCCCTCGCTGGCTTCTGGGGGCTCTGGCCCCAGAGGCCTGGCTCTAAAGCCACAGGGATCAGGGGCACCAGAGCAATACCAGGGGATTCAGCTGGTCTCCCAGGAGGAAACCGCACCATTGGGAACTCGGGGTAAAGCTTTCCAAGTAGGAGAACTCTGGGTGCACATCCCAGCGAGATGCCACATTCAACGGCCCCCTGCCCACAAACCCTGTAACTGACATTCACCCTGACCCACGGCCCCCACTCAGATCCCCTGCCCCCCAAAGCTTGCCCCAGCGTGGGCAGATCAGGGCTGAAACGACCCTGGGCCATAAGCCTATCCCTAGGTTGGCTTCTGAGCGCTCTGTCCCCAGAGCCTGGCTCCAAAGCCCCAGGGATCTGGGACACCTAACCAGTGCTAGAGGACTCAGCCTACCACTAAAAAGGAAAACATGCCATTGGGAACTCCAGTAAGAATTCCGAGCAGGAGAACTGTGCCCATCCATCCCAACGAACCCCAAGTTCAATATGCCCAGGCTGCAATCCCTGAGCCTGACATTCCGCCCTGACCCATGGCTTCAACTCTGACCCCAGGAGTCTCATCACAGTGCCGGCACATCAGCCCTCTCATGCCCCTAAGCCCTAAGCCTAACCCTAGGTTGGCTTCTGGGCGCTCTGTCCCTAGAGCCTGGCTCCAAAGCCCCAAGGCTTTGGGACACCTGACCAGGACCAGAAGATTCTGCCTGCCACTAAAAAGGAAAATGTGCCATTGGGAACTCCGCTAAGCATTCAGAGCAGGAGAACTGTGCCAGTCCATCCCAACGAACCCCAAGTTCAATGTGCCCAGTCCGCAATCCCTGAGTCTGATGCTCCCCCAACCCACGGCCTCAACTCAGACCTCGGGAAGCTCATCACAGCGCCGGCAAATCAGGTGTGTCATGGCCCTAAGCCCAAAGAGTAACCCTAATTTGGCTTCTGAGTGGTCTGTCCCCAGAGCCTAGCTCCAAAGCCCCAAGGATTCGGGACACCCGGGCAATATCGAGGGACTCCAGCTGCCACCAAGAAGGAAAACACGCCATTTGGAACTCAGGAAAGCATTCAGAGCAGGAGGACTCTGAATGCCCATCCTAAGGAATGCACAGATTTTGCACCCTATGGCAGCAAACCCCGAGCCTGACACTCAATCTGACCCACGCCCTCAAGACAAACTCCCGAAGCTGCCACGTCGGGCCTGCCGTGCCCCTAGGCCCTAACCCTATCCCTCGATGGCTTCTGAGGGCTCTGGCCCCAGAGGCCTGGCTCTAAAGCCACAGGGATCGGGGGCACCTGAGCAATACCAGAGGATTCAGCCTGTCTCCCACAAAGGAACCACACCATTGGGAAATCAGGGTAAAGCTTTCCGAGTAGGAGAACTCTGCGTGCCCATCCCAGCGAAATGCCACTTTCAACGGCCCCTGCCCGCAAATGCTGAGCTTCACACTCACCCTAATCCCACGCCCCCAACTCAGATCCCCTGCCCCCCCAAAGCTTGCCCCAGCGTCGGCAGATCAGGGATGAAATGACCCTAGGCCATAAGTCTATCCCTAGGTTGGCTTCTGAGCTTCTGTCCCCAGAAGCCTGGCTCCAAAGCCCCAGGGATGGCAATACCTGAGCGACACCGGACGACTCAGTTCACCGAAAAGAATTCAAACACACCACTTGCAACTCCAGAGAGCATTCAGAACACGAGAACTCTGAATGCCCATCCAGGCCAACGCACAAATTTGGCACCCTCTGGCGGCCAACCAAGATCCTGACACTCACCCTGACCCACGCCCTCAAGACAAACCCCACCGAGCAGGCTACAGTGCTTGAATGTCAGGCCTGCCGTGCCCCCAGGTCCTAACCGTCACCCTACGGAGGCATCTGAGGGATCTGTCCACGAAGGCTGGCTCCAGCAAGACCAGAAGACTCAGCCTGTCACCCAGAAGGAAAACACGCCATGTGGAACTCAGGACCGCGTTCAGAGAAGGAGTACACTCCATGCCCATTCCAGGGATGCCCCAGGTTCATCGGCACCTTGGCCGCAATCCATGAGCCTGACACTCATCCTGATGAACGCCCTTAAGTCAAAACACCCGTACATCACCACAGCGTCAGCACTTCGGGCCTGTCATGCCCCCTTGTCCTAACCGTGATCCTATGGAGACTTCTGAGGGGTCTGTCCCCAGAGGCCTGGCTCGATTCCCAGGGATTTAGGACACCTGACCCGTACAATTGGACTCAGCCTGCCACTAAAACGAAAAACGTGCCATTGGGAACTCCAGAAACCATTCGGCGCAGAACTGTGCTGGTCCATCCCAACGAACCCCAAGTGCAATATGCCCAGGTCACATTCCCTGAGCCTGATGCTTCCCTGACCCATGGCCTCAACTCAGTCCCCGGGAAGCTCATCACAGCCCCGGCAGATCAGGCCTGTCATGGCCCTAAGCCCTAAGCCTAACCCTAGGTTGGCTTCTGAGTGGTCTGTCCCCAGAACCTGGGTCCAAAGCCCCAAGGATTCAGGACACCTGAGACATTTCAATGGAGTCGGGCTGCCACCCAGAAGGAAAATGTGCCATTTAGAACTATGGAAAGGATTCAGAGCAGGAGACCTCAGCATGCTCATCCCAGTCATAACCCACATCTATTGGCCCCCTGGCAGCAGACCCTGACCCTGACACTCACCCTGAACATCGCCATCAACGCAGACCTCTGGGAAGCTCTCCTCAGTGTGGACATGTAGGGTTCGCCCTGACCCTAGGCCCCATAAGCACAGGTTGGGTTCTTAGGGTTGTGTCCCCAGAGGCCTGGCTCCTAAGCACTATAGATGGGGACATTAGAGCAATACAAGAGGACACAGCCGGCCACCCTGAAGTAAACCATGCCAATTGGAACCCCAGAAAGCATTCGCAGCAGGAGATGTTTGCACGCCAATTCCAGCGAACCTCAACATTCAGAGGACAAGTGGCCACCAACCCTGAGCTTGACACTCACTCTGATTCATGCCTTCAACTCAGACCCCAGCTCGCCACAGTGCTGGCACATCGACTGCCATGCCCCTACGGCCTAACCCTAATCCTAGGTAGGCTTCTGAGGTTTCTTTCCCCAGAGACATGGCTCCAAAGCCTCAGGGATACGGGACACCAGTGCAATACGAGAGGACTCAACCTGCCACCCAGATGGAAAACACACTATTTGGAACTCGAGAAAGCATTCAGAGGAGGAAAACTCTGCATGCCTATCCCAGCGTACCCCTACTCTCAGTGGCTGCAAACCCTGACCTTAATCTCACTGTGACCCACGTGGTCAACTCATGCCCCTGGGAAGCATTCCACGGCGCAAGCTGATTGGGCCTGCCACACCTGTAGGCCCTAACCCTTACTCAGGGTTTGCTTCTGTGGGCTCTGTCTCCAGAGGCCTGGCAATAAAGCCCTAGGGATTGAAGACACGTGGGAAATACCAAATAACTCAGCCTGCCACCCAGAAGGAAACTGTGCCATTTGGAAACCTGGAAAGCATTCAGAGCAGGAGAACCCTACTTGCCCATCCCAGTGAAACCCCACATTCAGGGGTCCCCTGGTGGCATACCCTGAGCCTGACACTCATTCTGACCCATCCCCCAACTCAGAGCCCTGGGAAGCATGACACAGTGTTGGCAGATGTGGCTGAAATAACCCTAGGCCATTTTCCTAACCTTAGGTTGGCTTCTGAGGGATCTGTCCCCAGAGGCCTGGCTCCAAAGTCCCAGGAAATGGGACACCTGAGCAATACCAGAGGATTCAGGCTGTCACCAAGAAGGAAACCACACCATTTGGAACTACGGGAAGTGTTCAGAGCAGGAGTACACTGTATGCACATTAAAGCACACCTGCACTTTCACTGGCCCCCTTGCCGCAAACCATGAGCTTCACACTCACCCCAACACACGGCCTCAACTCAGACCCCCAGGAAGCTAGCCATAGTGCCCGTAGATTCAGACTGCCAAGCCCCTAAAGCCCTACCATAACCTAGGTTTGCTTCTCAGGAGTCAGTCCTCAGAGGCCTGTTTCCAAAGCCCCAGGAATTGGGACCACCTGAGAAGTACCAGAAGACTCAGCCTACACCCAGAAGGAAACCTCACCGTTTGGACTCCAGAAAGCATTCAGGGCAAGAGAAACCTGCATGTCCACACCATCTATCTCCCACATTCAGGGGTCGGGCCTAAAATCCTGGGCCTGGCACTCACCCTGACCCATGCCCACAACTCGGCTCCTAGAATGTGAGTCAAAGACCAGCTCCTTCCCTCCCTCCCAGCTGCTCTTCCACCAAACCACTCCTTTCACTCATTTCTCCCCCCACCAAAACCTAGACCTTGCTTAATTATAGCTGTCCAAATTACACTCCAGATAATCAAACTAAAATGACTTTTTAAGCAGTGGGTTCTGGCTTTGCATGGTCAGGTCAAGAGTGCCAGTCTAGAGTCTTCTGGGCTCCACTTCAAAGAAATATCACTGTATTTCTTCAGAAATACTTGCAGATGACGGATATAAAACAACTAGTCTGTGCACTGTGTTCAACGGCCTTGGGATGAGAGTGCAGGATACCTTCTTTTCCTGCCCCAGGAGGAGATTTATCCCTGGTTTGTCCATGATCCAGAAGGAACTTCTCAGAGCAATTATCCATTTCAGACTTTGCTCCCACCTCTAAGGTACCCTGTCTCCAAGTAGGGCCACTGTCACCCCCCAGGTTCACGGTGATCAGCTGCACAGAAGGAAGCATGGTGACCCGACACCCTGAGCCACCCAGGCCAGGGGCACTTCCACTGCAGTGCTTGCCCCGGGAGCTGCACTCCCTCACCCTTCTTCCACTTCTTCTGCAGGTCTCAGGGCAACTCTCCCCACTTTCCTGCCATGAGTGCAGCTGCTAGACAGTCCCCTAAGGATGGAACGTGTCCTACTTTTCCTAATGTCCTCACTGCTCACACACAGGGCCTTCCAGAGAGCAGAGCTCAGCCCATGTCTGGGAATCAAGGAGCCAGTGAGCAGGGCTCCCTCTGTGCTGAGATGTTATTTCTCCTCCTTTCTTGAAGAACTAAGTGAATGAAGGCGCACGCATCTTTGTTACTTTTGCAGAATGACAGACGAGAAGGTGTAAGAAGCAAAAATGAATAATCTTTTATTTCCGTATTTCCTGACCCCGTCACTTGACTGCTCCATTTTTCCACCTTTCCAACAAATTCCTATGCCAATGCCCCGTGATTTCATTCCAGAACCCAAACAAGGAGGGAAGATCTCCCACTTTATTTCCAGAACATGAAAAAACTCTTAAAACTCTTGAACTGGGTGAGTCCAAATGCTGTGGGGTGGATGTCATGCACACATTTACCTGCCGAAGCTGGTTAAAACTTCTACTCCAAGGAACAACATTTGAGAGCTTCCTCAAGAAACCCAAGCTCTGGATGTCAGAGTCATCACAGAGAACAGGCCCCCAGAGATGCTGACTCTTCACCCTACTTTCTTCCCCCAACCCTCCCTGGCCCTGCCTTACTTAGAAATCCCGGGGCTCTCTCTTTTCACACACACACAGGGAAGAACCAAAATGTGGCCTCACTTCATGCCCAGCACCCCGCAGGAGAAGCTGCCGACCCCACCAAAGCCTGGAAAGGGCCTGGCCGCCAATGGGACTCAGGCCTCCTCTCCCTCATCTCTCACAGCCCCTTCAGACAGAGCCAGGGAGGAAGCCAGCTGCCCGCGCCTGACCCGGAGCAAATACTCCAGCACTTGAAACTTGCTGGTTCCGCGTGGGCCCTGGGACCCCACGGGAACTCGTAGCGGTCAGGGTCGCTGCCAGGCACCTGCCGGTACTCCAGGTACACTTCCTGCACCCAGACTTTGGTGAAGAGCTCCCTGAGCTCCCCATAGATGATGTGCTCCTGGCCGGCATACACCCCCATGACCCCCAGCGTTTCCCACACCTCCTCCTCGGGGGCACGGTCGCCATGCAGGAGGCTCACCCACAGGACCAAAACCAGGAGGCCGGTCTTGGGCATGCCATGCTCACCGCTCAACATCCCATCACAGATGAGACCCAGGACATTGACCAGGATGTAGGAGTGGTCACTGTGGTCCACTTTCTTCACGTCCATGCCAAAGACCAGCTGCATGCACTCGGAGGCTTGGCCCAAGATCACTGGGTAGTCGTCCTGGTAATCTTTGCTGAGGATCTCGAGCATCTCCGCCTGGCAGGTCGGCTGCTTGTTGCGGTATTTGAGGAGCAGGAACTCCACCAGGGCAGCCACTTTCACGTGGAGTTTGTCCTGGAGAGAGGGTTGCATGACTTCCGGCTCCTCCCAGGTGCTCGAACCCTCCTCATCTAAGCTGCTGGGACCTCCTCTTCCCCAGCCCCCGACAGCTGTGCTTCCACCAGGCCCTGGGCCGGGCCTGGGTCTTCCTCCATTAGCTCCTGACCCCCGGTTTTTTAAAGCAGGCCCCCAGCCTCTGTCAGACCAGGATGCGGACGTCCTGACACACCGCCTGTGGACTTGGCATAAACAGGCCTCCCAGGACGGACAGCAGGGGCAGGCTTCAGTGCGTTGTCCCTGTTCTGGAGTCAAGGTCCCTCCCTGAGCCCTCCCTCAGGGATCTCAGCATGAGCCACAGCACACCTGGTGATGCTGTCTCTGCTGTCTCCAGGCCTGTTCCCTCGGACCAAAGCCCTCACTGCCATGAGAGTCACGGGCAAAGACTGTGGACGTCGCATCAGGCTACACAGTCCAGGGATTCCCCGAGATGGGTCCTTCGGGTCCCTTAGCCCTACCCTCTGTTCCCCATCTGGACTCCCTGGATGGCCAGTGCCCTCATCCCTGCTCCGGAGGGCCACTCCTCACAAGAAGCACTCAGTGTCTCTGGGACCCAGAGCAGAAGTCAGGACACGCTTCATGTCACCGTTGTCTCACCCAGAGGCCTCCCAGGACTGATTCCCTACTGGGTCCAGGGTCCTTCTTTCCTCCCTCTGGTCCTCACCTTGACTCCTGACAGAACCTGGGCCCTCCTGCCCCCGTCCCCACGCTTGTGTGCGCGTGCTTGCCTTTGGCATTTGCACAACGATGGTCGGGAAGGCATCAGAAGCAAGAACCAGCAAACTTCTATCTCTTCAGCTTCTGACCCCTGTTCCTTGCTTCTTCCGTTCTTGCACCTTTCCAACCCATCCCTAGGCCAATGCCCTGTGATTTTGGTCCAGAGCCCAAGCAAGTAGGCAAGGTGTCCAGGCAGGTGTCTAGGGCATGAAGAACAACTTTTACTTAAAGCTATTTATTTATTTGAGAAAGAGAAAGCACACACAGGGGAGAGAGAGAAGCAGAGTCTCCACTGAGTGGGGAGCCCCATGTGGGGTGTGATCCCAGGATCCTGAGATCCTGACCTGAGCCAAAGGCAGACACTTAACCAACAGAAGACCCAGGCACCCCAAGAACATGATAAAACTCTTAACTCTTGGACTGGGTAAGAACAAATGCTGCAGAGTGGATGGTACTCACACAATCAGCCCCTGAAGTGGCTGAAACCTTCTATGGCAAGGAACCCCACAGGAGAGCTTCCTCAAGGACACCAAGCTCTCGATGTGGGAGTATTCGCAGGAAACAACCCTCCCCACCCCCAGGAGGCTCCTTGCCCTGCTTTTTTCTCCCAAACCTCCCTGGCCCTGCACTCCTTAAAAC
>NW_027398038.1:0-14384 GCF_003265705.2 Callorhinus ursinus
TGCTGAGTGATGTTGAACACTTTTTCATGTGTCTGTTGGCCATTTGGATGTCTTCTTTGGAAAAAATGTCTGTTCATGTCTTCTGCCCATTTCTTGATTGGATTATTTGTTCTTTGGGTGTTGAGTTTGATAAGTTCTTTATAGATTTTGGATACTAGTCTTTTATGTGATATGTCATTTGCAAATATCTTCTCCCATTCTGTTGGTAGTCTTTTGGTTTTGTTGACTGTTTCTTTTGCTGTGCAAAAGCTTTTTATCTAGATGAAATCCCTATAGTTTATTTTTGCCCTTGCTTCCCTTGCCTTTGGCGATGTTTCTAGGAAGACGTTGCTGCGGCTAAGGTCGAAGAAGTTGCTGCCTGTGTTCTCCTTTAGGAAGTTGATGGACTCATGTCTCACATTTAGATCTTTCAACCATTTGGAGTCTATTTTTGTGTGTGGTGTAAGGAAATGGTCCAGTTTCATTCTTCTGCATGTGGCTGTCCAATTTTCCCAACACCATTTGTTGAAGAGACTGTCTTTTTTCCATTGGACATTCTTTCCTGCTTTGTAAAGATGAGTTGACCATAGAGTTGAAGGGTCCATTTCTGGGCTCTCGATTCTGTTCCATTGATCTATGTGTCTGTTTTTGTGCCAGTACCATACTGTCTTGATGATGACAGCTTTGGAATGGAGCTGGAAGTCTGGAATTGTAATGCCGCCAGCTTTGCTTTTCTTTTTCAACATTCCTCTGGCTATTAGGGGTCTCTTCTGGTTCCATACAAATTTTAGGATTATTTGTTCCATTTCTTTGAAACAAGTGGATGGTATTTTGATGGGGATTGCATTGAATGTGTAGATTGCTCTCGGTAGCACTGACATCTTCACAATGTTTGTTCTTCCAATCCATGAGCATGGAACATTTTTCCATTTCTTTGTGTCTTCCTCAATTTCTTTCATGAGTATTTTATAGTTTTCTGAGTACAGATCCTTTGCCTCTTTGGTTAGATATATTCCTAGGTATCTTATGGTTTTGGGTGCAATTGTAAATGGGATCGACTTAACTTGTTTCTCTTCTGTCTTGTTGTTGGTGTATAGGAATGCCACTGATTTCTGTGCATTGATTTTATATCCTTCCACTTCACTGAATTCCTGTATGAATTCTAGCAGTTTTAGGGTGGAGTCTTTTGGGTTGTCCACATAAAGTATCATATCATCTGCAAAGAGTGAGAGTTTGACTTCCTCTTTGCCGATTTGGATGCCTTTGATTTCTTTTTGTTGTGTGATTGCTGTGGCTAGGACTTCTAATACTATGTTGAATAGCAGTGGTAATAGTGGACATCCCTGCTGCATTCCTGACCTTAGGGGTAAAGCTCTCAGTTTTTCCCCATTGAGAATGATTTTCGCTGTAGGTTTTTCATAGATGGCTTTTATGATATTGAGATATGTACCTTCTATGCCTATACTCTGAAGAGTTTTGATCAAGAAAGGATGCTGTACTTTGTCAAATGCTTTTTCTGCATCTATTGAGAGGATCATATGATTCATGTTCTTTCTTTTGTTAATGTAGTGTATCACGTTGATTGATTTGTGGATGTTGAACCAACCTTGCAGCCCAGGGATAAATCCCACTTGGTCATGGTGAATAATCCTTTTAAAGTACTGTTGGATCCTATTGGCTAGTATTTTGGTGAGAATTTTTGCATCCATGTTCATCAAGGATATTGGTCTGTAATTCTCCTTTTGGATGGGGTCTTTGTCTGGTTTTGGGATCAAGGTAATGGTGGCCTCATAAAATGAGTTTGGAAGTTTTCCTTCCATTTCTATTTTTTGGAACAGTTTCAGGAGAATAGGTATTAATTCTTCTTTAAATGTTTGGTAGAATTCCCCTGGGAAGCCATCTGGCCCAGGCCTTTTGTTTGTTGGGAGATTTTTGATGACTGCTTCAATTTCCTTAGTGGTTATAGGTCTGTTCAGGTTTTCTCTTTCTTCCTGGTTCAATTTTGGTAGTTGATACATCTCTAGGAATGCACCCATTTCTTCCAGGTTATCTAATTTGCTGGCATAGAGTTGCTCATAATATGTTCTTGTAATTGTTTGTATTTCTTTGGTGTTGGTTCTGATCTCTCCTCTTTCATTCATGATTTTGTTGATTTGGGTCCTTTTTTCTTTTTGATAAGTCTGGCCAGGGGTTTCTCAATCTTGTTAATTCTTTCAAAGAACCAGGTCCTAATTTCGTTGATCTGTTCTACTGTTCTTTTTGTTTCTATTTCATTGATTTCTGCTCTGATCTTTCTTATTTCTCTTCTTCTGCTGGGTTTAGGCTTTATTTGCTGTTTTTTCTCTAGCTCCTTTAGGTGTAGTGTTAGGCTGTGTATTTGAGACCTTTCTTGTTTCTTGAGAAAGGCTTGTACTGCTATATACTTTCCTCTCAGGACTACCTTTGCTGTATCTCAAAGATTTTGAACAGTTGTGTTTTCATTTTCATTGGTTTCCATGAATTTTTTTAATTCTTCTTTAATCTCCTGGTTGACCCATTCATTCTTTAGTAGGATGCTCTTTAGCCTCCATGTATTTGAGTTCTTTCCTACTTTCCTGTTGTGATTGAGTTCTAGTTTCAAAGCACTGTGGTCTGAAAATATGCCAGGAATAATCCCAATCTTTTGGTACCGGTTGTGACCTGATTTGTGACCTAGGATGTGATCAATTCTGGAGAATGTTCCATGGGCACTAGAGAGGAATGTGTATTCTGTTGCTTTGGGATGGAATGTTATGAATATGTCTGTGAAGTCCATTTGGTTCGGTGTGTCATTTATAGTCTTTATTTCCTTGTTGATCTTTTGTTTAGATGATCTGTCCATTTCAGTCAGGGGTGTTAAATTCCCCCACTATTATTGTATTGTTGTTGATGTGTTTCTTTGCTTTTGTTATTACTTGGCTTATAAAATTGGCTGCTCCCATGTTAGGGGCATAGATATTTACAATTGTTAGATCTTCTTGTTGGACAGACCCTTAAGTAGGATATAGTGTCCTTCCCCATCTCTTATAACAGTCTTTGGTTTAAAATCTAATTTCTCTGATATAAGGATTGCCACCCCAGCTTTCTTTTGGTATCCATTAGCATGGTAAATGGTTTTCCACCCCTTCACTTTCAATCTGGGGGTCTTTGGGTCTAAAATAAGTCTCTTGTAGACAGCATATCAAGGGTCCTTTTTTTTAATCCAATCTGATAGCCTGTATCTTTTCTTTGGGTCATTTAGCCCATTTACATTCAGGGTAACTATTGAAAGATATGAATTTAGTGCCATTGTATTGCCTCTAAGGTGACTGTTACTGTATATTGTCTATATTCCTTTCTGGTCTATGCTGTTTTAAGCTCTCTCTTTGCTTAGAGGACCCCTTTCAATATTTCTTGTAGGGCTGGTTTCATGTTTGCAAATTCCTTTAGTTTTTGTTTGTCCTGGAAGCTTTTTATCTCTCCTTCTATTTTCAATGACAGCCTAGCTGGATATAGTATTCTTGACTGCATAATTTTCTCGTTTAATGCTCTGAAGATATCATGCCAGTCCTTTCTGGCCTGCCAGGTCTCTGTGGATAGGTCTGTTGCCAATCTAATGTTTGTACCATTATAGGTTACATATCTCTTCTCCCGAGCTGCTTTCAAGATTTTCTCCTTGTCCCTGAGACTCATAAGTTTTACTCTTAGATGTCGGGGTGTTGACCTATTATTATTGACTTTGAGAGGGGTTCTCTGTGCCCCCTGGATTTTGACCCTTGTTTCCTTCCCCACATTAGGGAAGTACTCTGCTATAATTTGCTCCAACACACCTTCTGCCCTTCTCTCTCTTTCTTCTCCCCTGGGATCCCAATTATTCTCTTGTCGTTTTGTCTTAGGGTATCGCTTATCTCTCGAATTCTGCCCTCGTGATCCAGTAGTTGTTTTTCTCTCTTTTTCTCAGCCTCTTTATTTTCCATCATTTGGTCTTCTGTATCGCTAATTCTCTCTTCTGCCTCATTTATCCTAGCAGTTAGTGCCCCCATTTTTTATTTCACCTCATGAGTAGCCTTTTGATTTCGATTTGGTTAGATTTTAGTTCTTTTATTTCTCCAGGAAGGGTGTCTCTAATAACTTCCACGCTTTTTTCATGCCCAGCTAGTATCTTTAAAATCATGATTCTGAACTCTAGGTCCAACATCATACTAATGTCTGTTTTGAGTAATTCCCCGGCAGACGGTACTACCTCTTGTTCTTTTTGTTGAGGTGATTTTTTTCATCTTGTCATTTTGTCCAGAGGAGATTAGATGAATGAGAGAAGAAAATGCTAACCGGTTAACAACGTCCCCAGCAAATATACTCTAAACAAATCAGAAAAGATCTGAAACCAGGGGAAAAGAAAGGGAAAGAAAGAAAAAAGAAAGAGAAAAAAAAAAAAGAAAAAGAGAAAGATAAAAACAAACAAAAACAGAACAAAACAAAAAAAACCCAGAATATAATCAAATATGATCAGGCTAGTGCATAGATCAGTGCCACGCACTAGATTTTGGGTGTATTTTAGTCTGTTAGAAGAATGTGCCTCCTAAAATATTAAAGGAAGAAAGACTTATATATGTAGAAAATAAGGGTTGATACAATGAAGGGATGGAACATGACTTTAAAGATGAAAATTATAAAAGATTTTATAAAAGGAATTGATAAGATAAGCTGTTTGAAGAAAGAAAGAAGATTAAAAATAAAAAGGGAGCGAATGTGATCAGGCAGGAGACTAGAACAAAGCCATACACTAGTGATTTAGGGTATATTTTGATCTGTTAGAAGAAACTATCTCAAAATTTAAAGAGAGAACAACATATATATATGCCAAAAATAAGGGTATCTACTATGAAGGGATAGAATATGACTCTAAAATGAAAAATAAAATTTTTTTTCAAAAAGGGATTGATAAGATATTGGTTGAAAAAGGGAAAAAGAAAAATTCTAAAAATAAAAGTTAAAAAAATTTAACTTTGAAAAACTATTGAAACATGGTAAAAAAAGCCATGAATTCTATGTACCGTATTCCCCTAGCGCTGGAGTTCTTCCGTTCTCATTGATCGGTAAACTTGGTCTTGGCTGGCTGTTTGTGCTGATCTTCAGGGGGAGGGCCCTGTTGCCGTGGTTGCTAAGTGTCTTTGCCGGAGGCGGAATTGCCCCGCCCTTGCCCAGTCCGGGCTAAGTAATCTGCTTGCGTTTGCTCTCGGGAGCTTTTGTTCCCTGCAAGCTTTCCGTATATCTTTGGAGGGCGACAGTGAAAATGGCGGCCTCCCAAACTCTGCCCGGAGGAGCCGAGAACTCGGGGCCCCGCTCCTCAGTGCGCCCCCAGAGAAAAGCAGTCAGTCACTCCTATGTCCCTGGTCTCAGGCTGCACTCCGTGCTCATCCGGCCTGTGACCGAGCGTTTCTCTCTCTGGCACCTGACCCCGTGTGGAGTCTCCAAACCCAGCAGATCCCTGCGGTGCACTCCCGCGCCACTCCTCCCAGGGGAGGAAGGGGAGTCTTCCCAGATCTGCCGCTTGTTGGGTCCCTGCTGGAGGAGCAGTGGCCCGACTGGGCCGCGGATCACAGTTTATGGCCTGAGCTGAGAGCCTGTGCCTCAGCTCCATCTCTGCAGTCGGCTTCCCTGCTCCGATACCTGGGAGCTTTGCCACACTCAGGCACCCCCGGTCTTTCTTTGACCCCGAGGGTCCTGAGACCACACTGTCCTGAGAGGGTTCCTCCCCCCGCTTAGCCACTGGAGCGACGTCCCTCAGCGGAGCCGACTTCTAAAAGTTCCAATTTTGTGCTCCATGGCTCTATCACTTGCCAGAAGCGCCGACGGAGGCCCCCTCCCCCGCTGTCTATCCTCCCACATATTGCCTCGAATTCACTTTTCTGCACATCCTACCTTCCAGTAAGTGGTCACTTTTCTGTTCAGAGAGTTGTTGCTATTCTTCTCTTCGACCTCCTGTTGAGTTCGTAGGTGTTCAGAATGGTTTGATCCCTATTCAGCTGAATTCCTGAGACCAGACGAAATCCAGGTCTCCTACTCCTCCACCATCTTGCTTCACCCCGGTTTGGTTAAAAATTTAACCCTAGAGATAGGAGAGAACCCAATTCTCCAGGTACATTTCAATAAGTTTTGGTGAGTAACCTTAACCATAAAAAATCATTTTTGTATTATTCTGTTGACAAGAAAAAAGTATGACAGGCTTAATAAGATTTCTGGCCTATTATAGGTCCAACTCAATGCTTTTCAGAATGGTAAAACTTGTAAAACTCTTGTAAGCATAAATCCTCATGGGTTTTATTATATGATTTTTAAACTGTGGGTTTTAAATGGCAATTTTAGTTTCTTAAAATTTAAGATAACTTTTATAAAAATAGAGGTAGGAGGATTACATTTCCAATAAGAAAAATACAATAAGATGAAGAATAGAAATAAAAATGGAAATTATTAATAAATCTGTAGTGTGCTACTATTTGAGTAGTTCCCCATATATCACTGTATTGTGTTATGTACTATTCTCTCAAATTGTATCCTCTTTTAACATAAACTTACTAAAACATATGACATTGGAACCATGAGGCTTTGGTAGTTGTTTGAAAGATGTGCTTATCTTTCCAGAGCTATTATGAATTTAGTGCTGCCAAATAGTATGGAAGAAAATCTGATTCAGTCGAATTTGTATACATGTGTTTTTATGTGGGAGGAAAAGTAACAATTAAGGACTCATTTCATTAAACTAGAAACTTTTGTGACGGAAAAGTAAGGGAAAAATCAGTCACACATTTGCATTGTGGAAATAAACTGAATTTGTAAGCATTAGATGTGCCTTCCATACTTATTAAGTAGAAGACTATTTTCTGGTTCATTTAGTATATTTCCACAAATGTTTTCAGAGCTTATAGAGAACAACTATTGGATTCATTTAGTCATTTATTCCACAAATATTTATTCAAAACCAATCAGTTTTCTAATGGCTGGGGATAAACAATGAATTTGTTTTTAATGCCATCCAGTCTATGGTATTTTGTTGTAGCAGCCTGAACAGACTAAGACGGAAAGAATGGGGGTGGTAAATGTAAGGGAAGTCTGGGAAGACCTCACTGAAAAGATAATATTTAAGCAGACTTTAGGAGTTGAGTGAGTGAGCCATGTCTTAGAATGCATAGGGAACTGCAATACAAGGCTCTTGGGGAGGGAAGGTACTTGGCTTGTTTCCAGAACAGCAAAAAGACAAAGTAACTGAAGCAGCAAGAACAAGCAGATATTAATAAATGAGTTCAAGGAGATAAACAGTGGCCTAATTTAGGTGGGAAATGGAAAGCCATTTTAAGGACGATGTGTTTTGCTCTGAGTGAGATGAAAGGTAATTTCTTATGAGCAGCATAAGAAAATGCTCTGAATTCTGTTTTAATAGGATCATTCTAGTTCTGTGTGGAGAACATACTGGCAGGACTGGAGCAAGAGAGAGAAAGAGGATATCAGTACATGATGGTGGCTTAGACGGTGGAAATAGGTAGTAGCAATAGAGGCTGTGAGAAGCTGGATTGTGGATATTATAGTTTCAAGGTAGAACCAACAGAACAGACTGATAGATTGGATGTGTCCTGTAATAATAAGAGAGGAATAAGAGATTACTTAAATTTCTTGATATAGACAACTGGAATGAAGGAACTTTATTAAATGAAATGGGGAAGTGTCTAGAATGCAGGTTTGGGGGAGAAGATCAGTAGTTTGTTGTAGGAGATACTGTTTGAGAAACCTATTAGACAACCAAGTGGAGATAAAGAATAGGTTACTGAATATAGTGAGGTTCAAGGGGAAGATCCAGAATTGAGATATAGATTTGAGAATCAGAAGCTTGGAGGTAATATTTAAAACATGAGATGGGTTGCAATCACTAAAGAAATGGTTATTGATGGAAAAGTCCCAGGACTGTGCTCTGAGGACACTTCAATATTAAGGTGTTAGGAATAAAACAAGAAAAGAAGATTGAGCAGTAGACAGTGAGGTGTAGGAGGAAAGGCAGGTGAGTGTGATATTTATTTCTGGAATCTCTTCTGTTACTTTGATCTATAAGTCTGTCCTTTTTCCAGTATCATATTGTTTTTGATGACTTCATTATACTTATTCTTAAAATCAATTAGTATGATTCCAACTTTTTTTTCAAAATTGGCTCTTCCAGTTCTTTTGCTTTTTCATATACAATATACAATCAGCTTTTAATTATTTTCAAAAAACCTGCTCAGATTTGGATTACAGTCATATTTTATCTCTAGGTAAGAAAGGAGAGAACTGGCATCTTTAATTTTATTAGTCTATCACTCCACAAATATGGTGTAATTCACTGTTTATTTAGACCCATTTTGATATCTTTCATCAGTGCTTTCTAATTTTCAGAATACAGATCTTACACATATTTTGTTAGATTTTTACTTAATTCCTTCATGTTTTTGAAGCTATTATGAATATTTTTTTCAACTTCCAAATGTTTGTTGCTCTATATCACACATTTTTGTTAACTTCTTGGAGATTTTTTAAGGAGACAATATTCTTGTCCATGAAAAAGATGATTTTGTTTTGTCCTTTCCTATTTGTATGCCTCTTATTTCTCTTTCTTTCCTAATTGTGCTGGCTAGGACCTCCAGTCCCATATTGAATATAAATGGTTAGAGCATATTATGTTCCTTAGATAGTCTTATTCCTGATTTTGGTGGGGCAAGGTGGATTATTCAGACTTATATCATTAAGTATTATTTACCTGTAATATGAGCATTTCTTTCTAAGCACTGCTTTAGTTTGACTTATCATATCTTGATATGATGCATTATCATTTTAAATTCTTCCAAAACATTTTCTATTTTCCTTTCCTGTGATTTTTTTTTCTTTGATCATGAGTCAATTAAAAACATGTTGTTTCCAAACATTTAGGGATTTATAAGATATTATTCTGTTATTGATTTATAGCTTCTTAATTCTGTTGTGTTCAGTGAACCTACTTTGTATAACTTTAAATTTTTAAAATTTGTTAAAATATGTTTTATGGCTGAAAATATGCTTTATACTGATGCATGTGCATTTGCAAAGAATGGATATTCTACTGTTGATTAGCAGATTGCTAGGTAAAATTGGATGAAAATATTGTTCAGGTCTTTATATCCTTACTGATTTTTTTCCCTTATTTGTTCATTTACTAAGAGAAGAATATTGAAATCTCCATATATATTAGTGTGTTTATGTGATTCCAATTTATTTCCACTAATGGCTTATTAGGCATCCCTTCTTTTTATTTTATTTAATGGTTGCACTAGGGTCTTCGTATATATTTTCAACTTATTACAGTCTATCTTCAAATGATATTATACTACTTCACAGTATGTATTCACACATGTCTGTTCATGCTCATGGGCACATTATTATTTATCCAGCTTATCATTGTTTGAGGTTCCCAGACTTGTAATTAGTTTTCTCAAGCATTATCTTTCAATTATTTCCCCTGCTCCATTTTCTCTCTCTTCTTATGAGTTTTCAATTATAATATGTTAGACTATTTGATAGTCCTATAGCACATGGATGCTGTGTTCTGTGTTTTTCACTTCATGCTTCAGGTTTTAATTTGTATTTCAGTTTAAGTTAACTGAGTCTTGCATCTGCTGTGTCTAGTCTACTGTTAAGAGGGCGTGGGAGTTGGTCTTATGCAGGAGAGTCTGAGCAGACCTCTGTAAGATCTTGTGTTCAAGCAGATTTCCTACTCCTTTCTTAGGGATGGATGTCCTTTGCTTCTACTCTTTCCTCAAAAGCAATGTACCTTTGCTTGGGACAGGTGACAAGAGAGGTTTTTGTTTCTCCCTTAATGGGAGGCTGCTTTTGCTTGTAGCTAGGTGTAGTGCAGGTGGTGAGTGTTAAGCAAAGGGATTCCCAACCTCCTCCCACCACAAAAGACAGATAGTTTTTCTTCTGTCCCTTGACCAACTGCAGTTCGCCATTACCTAGGGCCTGGAGATGGGAGGGTTTTCTGCCCTTCCTCCAGCAGCTTAAAGCTATTCGTATTTAAGAAAAAAAGTCTAGGATTTTGATGGATTCCTGTCTCACATTGAGGTCTTTCATCCATTTTTAGTTTATCTTTGTGTACGGTGTAAGAGAATGGTCAAGTTTCATTCTTCTGTATATAGCTGTCCAGTTTTCCCAGCACCATTTATTGAAGAGACTGTCTTTATTCAATTGCATATTTTTTCCTGCTTTTTCGAAGATTAGTTGACCATAGAGTTGAGGGTCCATATCACGGCTCTCTATTCTGTTCCATTGGTCTAAATGTCTGTTTTTGTGCCAGTACCTTGTTGTCTTGGTGATCATAGCTTTGTAAATATAGCTTGAAATCGGGCAATGTGATGTCCCACGCTTTATTTTTCTTTTTCAACATTTCCTTCGTGATTCGGGGTCTTTTCTGGTTCCATACAAATTTTAGGGTTGTTTGTTCCAGCACTTAGAAAAATACCATTGGTATTTTGATTGGGATGGTGTTGAAAATATAGATTGCTCTGGGCAGCATAGACATTTGAACAATGTTTATTCTTCCAATCCATGAGCATGGAATGTTTTTCCATCTTTTTGTGTCTTCTTCAATTTCTTTCATGAGTGTTCTGTAGTTCCTAGAGTATAGATCATAGGCAGTAACCTCTTCAACATCGGCCACAGCAACTTCTTTCAAGACACATTTCCAAAGGCAAGGGAAACAAAAGCAAAAATGATCTTTTGGGACTTCATCAAGATAAAAAGCTTCTGCACAGCAAAGGAAACAGTCAACAAAACAAAGAGGCAATCCACGGAATCGGAGAAGATTTTTGCAAATGACACTATAGATAAAGGGCTGGTATCCAAGATCTATAAAGAACTCTAACTCAACACCCAAAAAACAAATAATCAAGTCAAAAAATGGGCAGAAGACATGAACAGACACTTCTCCAAAGAAGACATACAAATGGCTAATAGACACATGAAAAAATGTTCATCATCATTAGCCATCAGGGAAATTCAAAGCAAAACCACACTGAGATACCACCTTACACCAGTTAGAATGGCAAAAATTGACAAGGCAAGAAAAAACAAATGTTGGAGAGGTTGTGGAGAAAGGGGGAACCCTCTTACACTGTTGGTGGCAATGCAAGTTGGTACAGCCACTTTGGAAAAAAGTGTGGAGGTTCTTCAAAAAGTTAAAAATAGAGCCACCCTATGACCCAGCAATTGCACTCCTGGGTATTTACCCCAAAGACACAGAGGTAGTGAAAAGAAGGGCCATATGCACCCCAATGTTCATAGCAGCAATGTCCACAATAGTCAAACTATGGAAAGAGCCAAGATGCCCTTCAACAGATGAATGGATAAAGAAGATGTGGCCCATATATACAATGGAATACTACTCAGCCATCAGAAAGGATGAATACTCAACGTTTGCAACGACATGGATGGGACTGGAGGAGATGATGCTAAGTGAAATAAGCAGAGAAAGTCAATTATCATATGGTTTCACTTATTTGTGGAACATAAGGAATAGCATGGAGAACATTAGGAGAAGGAAGGGGAAAATGAAGGGGGGGAATCAGAAGGGGAGACGAACCATGAGAGACTGTGGACTCTGGTAAACAAACTGAGGGTTTCAGAGGGGAGGGATGTGGGGTGATTGGTTAGCCCAGTGAAGAGTATTAAAGAGGGCATGTACTGCATGGAGCATTGGGTGTTATATGAAAACAATGAATCGTGGAACACTACATCAGAAACTAATGATGTACAGTATGGTGACTAACATAATAATAAAGAAAGAAAGAAATAAAAAAAAGAAAAGAAAAAAGGTCTAGGAAGGAAGGTTGGCTTTCATTTGTGTGGCACCAGGGGCTCTCTCTAAGTTCTACATCCCTGCCCCTAAACTTTATTGTGAGCACTAGGTGGAGGTCAGGGGAAAAGAGGTAGCAGTGAGTTCAATCTCAGCTTGTTTCTGAGGGTCCAAGGGATGCTAGCCCATACTTGGTCTTTAAGAATTTGTTAACATTTTAGCTATTTTCTTCTAGACCACTCTGATGATGGCAGCCCTTCCTCTTGTTCTCTGCCAGAATTACAAACTTTTTACATCTCATCTCTCCTCACAGAGGCCCTTCACTCTGGAATTCAGTTCACCTGGTTGCCTTGCAAACTTAGCTCTCTAATGGACTTTAGTAAAATTATGATTTTGTGGATTATCTAGCTTTGCCTCATTGTTAGAGTGCAAGTAATGCTCTCTTGTGACTTTCAATATCTGATTTGACTGTCTTTAGTCTCTTAAGATATGCATTAGGGTTTCCTACCTTTCCATGTAGTCTTAGAAGAAAGAAAATCATGCAGAAATCCATTAGATTTGCAATATGGTGGTCATTGGTGAGTTGAGAAGTGCAGTTTCATTGGAATGGTGATAGCCAAAGCTTTGTGGTGGTTCTTTTGTGATTGCTTCACATTCTCAGTGCTGGAGGTAGCCAGGTGTCATGTGAGAGAATGAGGGAAGAATTGTTGAAAGTTTGAGAACAGCTCCAAGGCTGTGAAGGAGTCATCTAAGATGGACTAAGATTTGAGAATAGATTATTTTCTATAATCCAAATAAAAAAGTAAATAGAAACAATAATAGTAAAACTTTTCCTTATTTCTCTGTGACCTTCCATCTATTATCCTGACAGAAAAAAAAAAATTTCATTGCCTCATAGTTACTTCTCTTTTGTACTATGAAATACTAACACATGATTGAAATATTAAAATCAATTATCCACTTATTTGGCATCATGTGGAAAAAGCTACAGAGATGTTCATGATTCCAGCTATTTTTATATTATGTAAGTGTTGGCCTAGTATGAAAAATCTTTCTAGTACCACTGATCCAAATTATTTGATGAATGAGGAAACAGGCAATCAATATGGTTTATTGGCTTGAACCCTTTCTTGGTACTTCCAAATAATATAATTAACTACTCTGATGGGAAATGCTTAGAAAATTCCCCAAATGAATTATGACATTCCTGGAACCACATTGTAACATTTCTTTTTCTTCTTATAGGAACCAAAGATTATAATAGATTATGACCAATTTTCTTTTTTTTTAAATTTTTTATTATGTTAATCACCATACATTACATCATTAGTTTTTGATGTGGTGTTCCATGATTCATTGTTTCTGCATAACACCCAATGCTCCATGCAGAACATGCCCTCTTTAATACCCATTACCAAGCTAACCCATCCTCCCACCCCCTCCCCTCTAGAACCCTCAGTTTGTTTTTCAGACTCCATCGTCTCTCATGGTTTGTCTCCCCCTCCGATTTACCCCCCTTCATTCTTCCCCTCCTGCTATCTTCTTTTTTTCTTTTCTTTCTTAACATATATTGCATTATTTGGTTCAGAGGTACAGATCTGTGATACAACTGTCTTGCACAATTCACAGCCCTCATCATAGCACATACCCTCCTCAATGTCTATCACCCAGCCACCCCATCCCTCCCTCCGCAGGAACCCTCAGTTTGTTTCCTGAGATTAAGAATTCCTCATATCAGTGAGGTCATATGATACATGTCTTTTTCTGATTGACTTATTTCGCTCAGCATAATACCCTCCAGTTCCATCCACGTTGTTGCAAATGGCAAGATCTCATTCCTTTTGATGGCTGCATAATAATCCATTGTATATATACACCACATCCTCTTTATCCATTCATCTGTTGATGGACATCTTGGCTCTTTCCACAGTTTGGCTATTGTGGACATTACTGATATAACCATTGGGGTGCACGTACCCCTTCGGATCCCTACATTTGTATCTTTGGGGTAAATACCCAGTAGTGCAATTGCTGGAGCGTATGGTAGCTCTATTTCAACTTTTTGAGGAACCTCCATATTGTTTTCCAGAGTGGTTGCACCAGCTTGCATTCCCACCAACAGTGTAGGAGGGTTCCCCTTTCTCCGCATCCCCGCCAACATGTGTCATTTCCTCACTTGTTAATTTTAGCCATTCTGACTGGTATGAGGTGGTATCTCATTGAGGTTTTGATTTGGATTTCCCTGATGCTGAGTGATGTTGAACACTTTTTCATGTGTCTGTTGGCCATTTGGATGTCTTCTTTGGAAAAAATGTCTGTTCATGTCTTCTGCCCATTTCTTGATTGGATTATTTGTTCTTTGGGTGTTGAGTTTGATAAGTTCTTTATAGATTTTGGATACTAGTCTTTTATGTGATATGTCATTTGCAAATATCTTCTCCCATTCTGTTGGTAGTCTTTTGGTTTTGTTGACTGTTTCTTTTGCTGTGCAAAAGCTTTTTATCTAGATGAAATCCCTATAGTTTATTTTTGCCCTTGCTTCCCTTGCCTTTGGCGATGT
>NW_027398039.1:0-14375 GCF_003265705.2 Callorhinus ursinus
ATGGTTTTGGGTGCAATTGTGAATGGGATCGACTCCTTGATTTGTCTCTCTTCTGTCTTGTTGTTGGTGTATAGGAATGCCACTGATTTCTGTGCATTGATTTTATAGCCTGCTACTTGACTGAATTCCTGAATGAGTTCTAGCATTTTTGGGTGGCGTCTTTTGGGTTTTCCACATACAGTATCATATCATCTGCAAAGAGTTAGAGTTTGACTTCCTCTTTGCCGATTTGGATGCCTTTGATTTCTTTTTCTTGTCTGATTGCTGTGGCTAGGACTTCTATTACTATGTTGAATAGCATTGGTGAGAGTGGACATCCCTGCCGGGTTTCTGACCTTAGGGGAAAAGCTCTCACCTTTCCCCATTGAGAATGATATTCGCTGTAGGTTTTTCGTAGATGGCTTTTATGATATTGAGGTATGTACCCTCTATCCCTATACTCTGAAGAGTTTTGATCAAGAAAGGATGCTGTACTTTGTCAAATGCTTTTTCTGCATCTATTGAGAGGATCATATCATTCTTGTTCTTTCTTTTGTTAATGTATTGTATCACTTTGATTGATTTGCCGATGTTGAACCAGGCTTGCAGCCCAGGGTAAATCCCACTTGGTCGTGGTGAATAATCCTTTTAATGTACTGTTGGATCCTATTGACTAGTATTTTGGTGAGAATTTTTGCATCCATGTTCATCAAGGATATTGGTCTGTAATTCTCCTTTTAATGGGATCTTTGTCTGGTTTTGGGATCAAGGTAATGGTGGCCTCATAAAATGAATTTGGAAGTTTTCCTTCCATTTCTATTTTTTGGAACAGTTTCAGGAGAATAGGTATTAATTCTTCTTTAAATGTCTGATAGAATTCCCCTGGGAAGCCATCTGGCCCTGGGCTTTTGTTTCTTGGGAGATTTCTGATGACTACTTCAATTTCCTTAGTGGTTATAGGTCTGTTCAGGTTTTCTATTTCTTCCTGGTTCAGTTTTGGTAGTTGATACATCTATAGGATTGCACCCATTTCTTCCAGGTTATCTAATTTGCTGGCATAGAGTTGCTCATAATATGTTCTTATAATTGTTTGTATTTCTTTGGTGTTGGTTGTGATCTCTCCTCTTTCATTCATGATTTTGTTGATTTGGGTCATTTCTCTTTTCTTTTTGATCAGTCTGGCCAGGGGTTTATCAATCTTGTTAATTCTTTCAAAGAACCAGCTCCTAGTTTCGTTGATCTGTTCTACTGTTCTTTTGGTTTCTATTTCATTGATTTCTGTTCTGATCTTTATGATTTCTCTTCTCCTGCTGGGTTTAGGCTTCTTTGCTGTTCTTTCTCCAGCTCCTTTAGGTATAGGGTTAGGTTGTGTAATTGAGACCTTTCTTGTTTCTTGAGAAAGGCTTGTATTGCTATATACTTTCCTCTCAGGACTGCCTTTGCTGTATCCCAAAGATTTTGGACAGTTGTGTTTTCATTTTCATTGGTTTCCATGAATTTTTTTAATTCCTCTTTAATTTCCTGGTTGACCCATTCATTCTTTAGTAGGACGCTATTTAGCCTCCATGTATTTGAGTTCTTTCCGACTTTCCTCTTGTGGTTGAGTTCTAGTTTCAAAGCATTGTGGTCTGAAAATATGCAGGGAATGATCCCAATCTTTTGGTACCGGTTGAGACCTGATTTGTGACCTAGGATGTGATCAATTCTGGAGAATGTTCCACGGGCACTAGAGAAGAATGTGTATTCCGTTGCTTTGGGATGGAATGTTCTGAATATGTCTGTGAAGTCCATTTGGTCCAGTGTGTCATTTAAAGTCTTTATTTCCTTGTTGATCTTTTGCTTAGATGATCTGTCCATTTCAGTCAGGGGGGTGTTAAAGTCCCCCACTCTTATTGTATTGTTGTCAATGTGTTTCTTTGCTTTTGTTATTAATTGCCTCATATAATTGGCTGCTCCCATGTTTGGGGCATAGATATTTACAATTGTTAGATCTTCTTGTTGGATAAACCCTTTAAGTAGGATAGAGTGTCCTTCCTCATCTCTTATTACAGTCTTTGTTTTAAAATCTAGTTTGTCTGATATAAGGATTGCCACCCCAGCTTTCTTTTGGTGTCCATTAGCATGGTAAATGGTTTTCCACACCCTCACTTTCAATCTGGGTGTGTCTTTGGGTCTAAAATGAGTCTCTTGCAGACAGCATATTGATGGGTCTTGTGTTTGAATCCATTCTGATAGCCTTTGTCTTTTGATTGGGGCATTTAGCCCATTTACATTCAGGGTAACTATTGAAAGGTATGAATTTAGTGCCATTGTATTGCCCGTGAGGTGACTGTTACTGTATGTTGTCTGTGTTCCTTTCTGATCTTTTCTGCTTTTAGGCTCTCTCTTTGCTTAGAAGACCCCTTTCAATATTTCTTGGAGGGCTGGTTTCGTGTTTGCAAATTCCTTTAGTTTTTGTTTGTTCTGGTAGCTTTTTATCTCTCCTTCTATTTTCAATGACCGCCTAGCTGGATATAGTATTCTTGGCTGCATATTTTTCTCATTTAGTGCTCTGAAGATATCTTGCCAGTCCTTTCTGGCCTGCCAGGTCTCTGTGGATAGGTCTGTTGCCAATCTAATGTTTCTACCATTGTAGGTTACATATCTCTTCTCCCGAGCTGCTTTCAGAATTTTCTCTTTGCCTTTGAGACTCGTAAGTTTTACTATTAGATGTCGGGGTGTTGACCGATTATTATTGATTTTGAGAGGGGTTCTCTGTGCCTCCTGGATTTTGATGCCTGTTTCCTTCCTCACATTAGGAAAGTGCTCTGCTATTATTTGCTCCAATATACCTTCTACCCCTCTCTCTCTTTCTTCTTCTTCTGGGATCCCAATTATTCTAATGTTGTTTCATCTTATCGTATCACTTATCTCTCGAATTCTGCCCTCGTGATCCTGTAGTTGTTTCTCCCTCTTTTTCTCAGCCTCTTTATTTTCCATCATTTGGTCTTCTATATCACTGATTCTCTCTTCTGCCTCATTTATCCTAGCAGTTAGTACCCCCATTTTTGATTGCACCTCATCAATAGCCTTTTTGATTTCGACTTGGTTAGATTTTAGTTCTTTTATTTCTCCAGAAAGGGTTTCTCTAATAACTTCCACGCTTTTTTCAAGCCCAGCTAGTATCTTTAAAGTCATGATTCTGAACTCTAGGTCCGACATCGTACTAATGTCCGTATTGAGTAGGTCCCTGGCTGACGGTACTCCATCGTGTTCTTTTTGCTGAGTTGATTTTTTTCGTCTTGTCATTTTGTCCAGAGGAGACTAGATGAATGAGAGAACAAAATGCTAACAGGTTTACAACGTCCCCAGCAAATATACTGTATACAAATCAGAAAAGACCTGAAACCAGGGGAAAAGAAAGATAAAAGAAAGAGAAAAAAAAAGAAAGAAAAAAAAGATAAAAACAAAAACAGAACAATACAAAAAAAGGAGAATATGATTAAATATGATCAAGCTAGTGCATAGATCAGTGCCACACACTAGATTTTGGGCATATTTTGGTCTGTTAGAAAAAAGTGCCTCCTAAAATTTTAAAGGAAGAAAGACATATATGTACAAAATAAGGGTTGATACAATGAAGGGATAGAAGATGACTGTAAGGATGAAAATTATAAAAGATTTTATAAAAGGACTTGATAAGATAAGAGGTTGTTTAAAAAAAGAAAGAAGATTAAAAAAAAAGGGGTGAGAGAATGTGATCAGGCAGGAGACTAGAACAGAACCATACACTAGTGATTTAGGGTATATTTTTATCTGTTAAAAGAAACTGTATCTTAAAATTTTAAAGAGAGAACAACTTATATATATATGCCAAAAATAAGGGTAACTACTATGAAGGGATAAAATATGACTCTAAAAATGAAAAATAAAAATGTTTTTCTTTTTTTAAAAAAAGAGATTGATAAGATGTTGGTTGAAAAAGGGAAAAAGAAAAAAAAACAGTTAACAAAATTTAACTTTGATGAACTAATGAATCATGGAAAAAAAAGCCATGAATTCTATGCGCAGTATTCCCCTAGCGCTGGAGTTCTCCCGTTCTCCTTGATCGGTAAACTTGGTCTTGGCTTGCTGGCTGTTCGTGCTGATCTTCTGGGGGAGGGGCCTGTTGCTGTGGTCTCCAAATGTCTTTGCCGGAGGCGGAATTGCCCCACCCTTGTTGGTTCGGGCTAAGCAAGTTGCTCGGGTTTGCTCTCAGGAGCTTTTGTTCCCTGCAAGCTCTCCGTACAGCCTTGGAGGAACAGGGCCAAAATGGTGGCCTCCCAATCTCCACCTGGAGGAACTGAGAACTTGGTGCCCCGCTCCTCAGTGCGCCCCCAGAGAAAAGCAGTCACTCCCTTGTCCCCGGTCTCCGGCCGCTCTCCGTGCTCACCCGGCCTGTGACCGAGCATTTCTATCTCTGGCACCCGACACCATGTGGAGTCTCCAAACCCAGTAGATCCCTGCAGTGCGCTCCCATGCTGCTCCTCCCCAGGAAGAAAGGGGAGTCTCCCCGGATCTGCCGCCTGTTGGGTCCCTGCTGCAGGAGCAGTGGCCCGACTTCACACTTTATGGCAACCCCAAGCTGAGAGTCCGCACCTCGGCTCCGTCTCTGCAGCCGGCTTCCCCGCTCCGATACCTGGGAGCTCTGGCGCACTCAGTCTCCCCCGGTCTTTCTGTGAACCCAAGGGTCCTGAGACCACACTGTCCCGGGAAGATTCCACCCCCTGCTTAGCCACTGGAGCGACGTCCCTCAGCGGAGCCGGCTTATAACAGTTCCGATTTTGTGCTCCACGACTCTATCACTTGCCAGAAGCGGCCGGCGGAGGCCCCTCCCCCGCCGTCTCTCCTCCCGAATATCGCCTCAGATTCACTTCTCTGCACGTCCTACCTTCCAGTAAGTGGTCGCTTCTCTGTTCAGAGAGTTGTTGCTACTCTCCTCTTCAATCTCCTGTTGAGTTCGTAGGTGTTCAGAATGGTTTGATCCCTATTCAGCTGAATTCCTGAGACCAGACGAAATCTAGGTCTCTTACTCCTCCGCCATCTTGCTCCGCCTCCGCCACGGTCAGTCTTTTTTATCAAAAATTGACCAGGGAACTTGGTAAATATCTCATCTATAACATTTAAGACAAACAAAGTGAATTTGTAGCTATCATGTGAATATCTCATCTGTATTTGGGACAAACAAGGTGGATTCCTTACTTCCCTTCTCCCTGGTTAATATCTTGTCTATAACATTTCTCTGCATCTGGGATTTCTGTGAGCCTGGTTAATTAGCTCTGCAGGAGCCTAGTCAGGGCATTCTGGAGCCTCCTACCTCTCCCTGCCTATACCTTATCCCTTTCCTTACTCAGGGGGAATGCAAACTGGTGGAGCCACTCTGCAAAACGATGTAGATTCCTCACAAAGTTAAAAAATAGGGATGCCTGGGTGGCTCAGTCAGTTAAGCATCTGCCTTTGGCTCAGGATCCTGGGATCCAGTCCCACATCAGGCTCCTTGCCCAGCGGGGATCCTGCTACTCACTCTCCCTCCACCCCTCCCCCTCCTTGTGTGTGAGTTCTCTCTCTCTCTCAAATAAATAAACTTTTTTTTAAGTTAAAAATAGAATTGACCTAGACCCAGCAGTTGTGCTATTAGATATTTACCAAAAGAATACAGAAATATTAATTCAAAGAGATATATGCACCTTAATGTTTTTAGCAGCATTATTCACAATAACCAAACTATGGAAACAGCTCAAGTGTCCATCAATAGATGAATGAATAAAGAAGATGTGGTATATATAGTACAATGGAGTATTTCTCATTCATAAAACAAAATAAAATCTTGCCATTTGCAATGACACAGTGGAACTAGAGAGTATTATGCTAAGCGAAATAAGTCAGAGAAAAACAAATACCATATGATTTCACTCATATGTGGAATTTAAGAAACTAAACAAATGAGCAAAGGGGGAGAAAAAAAAGAGAGAGAGACAAACCAAGAAATAGACTCTTAACTACAGACAACACACTGATGGTTACCAGAGGGGATGTGGTGGGAGGATGGAGGAAATAGGTGACAGAAATTGGGGAGGGGACATGTGATGATCACCACGTGTTGTATGGAGTACTGAAACACCATACTGTACACACGAAATGAATATTAAACTGGAGGTTAACTAACTGGAATTTAAATAAAAACTTAAAAAATAAAAAAATGAATAAAGTACATAAATGAAGCCCATTTGCTTGAAAATTATTATCTTATTTTTTTTTTCCCCTGTAGGCACCACCACCACATGGAATCAGACAATGATATACAAATTTCAGAGTTCCTTCTTCTGGGATTATCAGAGGACCCAGAACTGCAGCCCCTCATATTTGGGCTTTTCCTCTCCATGTACCTGATCACTGTGCTGGGGAACCTGCTCATCATCCTGGCCGTCAGCTCAGACTCCCACCTCCACACCCCCATGTACTTCTTCCTCGCCAACCTGTCATTTGCAGACATCTGTTTCACCTCCACCACCGTCCCCAAGATGCTGTGGAACATCCAGACTCAGAGCCAAGTCATCACCTATGCCGGCTGCCTCACACAGATGTACTTTTTCATACTCTTTGGAGGTTGGGATGATTTTCTCCTGACTGTGATGGCCTATGACCGCTTCGTGGCCATCTGTCACCCCCTGCACTACACGGTCATCATGAACCCCTGGCTTTGTGGACTGCTGGTTCTGGTGTCCTGGGTCATCAGTGTCCTGAATTCCTTGTTACAGAGCTTAATGGTGTTGCAGCTGTCCTTCTGTACAGAGGTAGAAATTCCCCACTTTTTCTGTGAACTCAATCAGGTGGTTGGGCAGGCCTGTTCTGACATGTTTCTTAACAACATGGTGATGTATTTTGCAACTGTGCTGCTGGGTCTTGCTCCCCTGCCTGGGATCCTATACTCTTACTTTAAGATTGTTTCCTCCATATGTCAGATATCATCAATTCAGGGCAAGTATAAAGCTTTTTCCACCTGTGCATCTCACCTCTCCATGGTCTCCTTATTTTATTGTACAGGCTTAGGAGTGTACCTTAGCTCTGCTGCTCCCCAGAGCTCCCACTCAGGTGCAGTAGCCTCGGTGATGTACACGGTGGTGACGCCCATGCTGAACCCCTTCATCTACAGCCTGAGGAACAGAGACATAAAGAGGGCTCTGAAAAGAATTGTTGGGATTCCAGTAATTTAAGGGTCAGTAGTCTCGGGGTTGAAGAAGTGCCCATGATTGCAGGGCTCAGAGCCTCAGAGTCAGGAACTGCCATTCTTTGATCAGACTATGGAGGTAGAATCGACTCCTTCTATTTACTTCCTGGAATTTCCATTAGTTTGAATTCAACTTTTCCATACATTTAAGTAACTCACTTTATTAACCTTCTATTCTGTCTGATACACAGACAGGTTTCACTTTGTCTACCTTCATATATTCCTAATGATTTCCCCAACCTTGAATCACAAATGCCTGGAAATTTCTGTATCTTACAAGGGGCAAGTTGGATTTCTTCAAACTAATTTCATTTCAAGTAAATGTTCCCTAGATTTCCCCAAAGAATAATCATGGGTTGTATTCTTCATATGGAAGATACTACCTTGGCCACTAAGCCCTTCATATAACCTTATTGTGGAGGAGAATACAAAACCACAGTTCTCACCCTGAGTCTGTTAGTCTTTTTACACATATACCCTTACTCCTCTTCCTGAAAATGTGGTCTCTAACATTGTTCTGTTTAAGTCTCGGGCTACTGACAGGGATGCTTAGGCTAGGAAAGCCCAGACATTCCCCTGCACCCCTGTGCTTGTAAACATTCCCATAAATGCTTCCCTGACCAGAGTTTCTGCTGTGGCTGCACCAGCCCCTTGGTTCTTATTGTGACTGTAACACACACCTCAGCAACATCCATCAAAGAACTCTAAAAAACCAAGGTTTATTCCTCACAGGTGCTGGAGGGCACGTGGAAAAACCAAAGGCCATTTGGGGAGGTCTCAGAGGAGGAGAGAGGCATTGACAGGGAGAAAGAGAGAGCATCACTGAGGGATTTGTCTTTATTAAGGTTCATGACCAGAGTATGTAGGGGTTTGCGGGTTCATGCTTTATTAGAGAATCTTATATGATTAGAATTTGGGTGCTGAATGGGGAAAAGCAGGGTCACTCATGTGTCAGTATGAAGGCTACCAGGGCTTTCTGAAGAGGTATTTCATGGCTGGGGGCAGCCTGAGGGCTTATCTGGTAATAGTGTTCCACAATTGTGTTTATTCAACATGGTTGTCCTTGAATTGCATACCTAAGAAATCAAAAGCTTAATTTCAGATACTTACTCTACAAACATGCTCCTGTGTTTCCTAACCAGTATCCTCCTTTTTTTCCCCAGAGGTAGAATTTACTTATTCATCAGTTGTATATAACACCCAGTGCTCATCCCATCCAGTGCCCTCCTTAATGCCCCTCACCCAGTTACTCCATTACCCCACCCACCTCCCCTCCAGCACCCCTCAGTTTGTTTCCTAGAGTCAGCGTCTCTTATGGTTTGCCTCCCTCTCAATTTTCATCCTATGCTATTGTTACTGTAATTCAGCTCAATATACGGAATTCCTACCATAGCCACATGCAAACACTGATTAGCAAGAATATCTCTTCCAGTGCAGTCTACATAGAAAGACAAATTAGAATAAATAAATTGACCTTATATTTTCTTAGTGTCAGGATGACCATAAGTATGATGAAGCAAAATTTCAAGACACTCATTTTGTTACTAGGCAAAATATTTTTCTTTCTTTTTTTTCTTTTTTTTACATCACAGCTCATGCTGTGCATCTATTTATTGGAGCATGAAAGATTGATGTCCACAACTGAGGAGGTTTATTCACTGAGGTGAAGTGTTGGTTAGAGTTTTCTATGTTTTATCACCCATTATCTCCCTATTTCTACTAGAAAACATCCAATGCTACCTGCTAATATGGCTCTTTCTATTGTTACACAAAATAATTCCCTTTTCCTAATATTTGTCACAAATGCTAAGGGATAGTGAATGAATAGTATCAACATCATTCATTTTGTACCTTCTTCCTCCTCAGAAATCTCTCCCACCTGCATGACCAGAGGATGCTTCACAGATAAGCTGAATGTCCTGCTTGTCATGTGGTTCAGGATCACCATTTCTTCTGCACCAATATGCATTGTCCTTCAAACTGTCCCAGTGACCCAGAAGGAAGCCCACATATAGTCAGCTGGTCCTAACGTCATCAGAAATAAACTTGAATAACAGAAAGATCATGACTGCTCTCCTTAATATCAGATCATAGACCACAAATAAAAAGCAGCACATGTTCTAATTGCCTCATGTCTGTTTGTGCGATTATTGTGTCAGCTTCTGCTGTTTAGGTTGTCCTTGTCAAATGGGATATTATACTGATGTGGGGTAGTCAAATGCAACGGTCAAGAAATAATTCTTGAGACAATTTTGGCGCAAAGATATGCTTTTATTATAGCACAGAGACAGGACCTGGGGGCAGAAAGAGCTTCCCTGGGATTGTGAAGAGTGGCTGATTCTTGGGGAGGGAGGGGGGTAGAGAAAATGTAAGTTTTTGAGGAAATTCTGTGCACTGAACATGAGGTTTACAGGACCTTAGAGGGCTGGCTATTGTCAAGATGAAGTTGCTGTCAGTATCTAATGAAACATCAACATTAAGGCAGCCCTGAGTTCCTCGGGTGGTGTCATGCTCTGAATGTCTGAGGGATTCAACAGGGGCTGCAGAGTGTAAGGAGATTGACTTTTACCTACATTTCTCTTACCTTTGTTCTCCTCATCAATTATGTCTTTACAATCAAATGGCATTATATTCTCAGAAGCATTTCTGATCTCTGACGGGCTCCTCAGGTGTCTGTGGTCAGGAGTGAATCTCTAAGTTGTGTTTCTAAGGTTCATCCATGGTGTTGTATGTGGCTGGAGTGTTCTTCTGTCTCAGCCAATTTATGGCCTTATTACTACATTTCTATATGTAAGATATTCTATTTAGAAATTAAATAAAATTAAGTGAACCATTTGAATTTCATCCCACTGTTCCTGCATCTAAGGAAAACACTTGTTTTCCTTCCCTGTTCGAAGAGGTCTCTCCCAAACCGTCAATGGAGAATCAGCTACCTGTGCTCTAGGCCCTACTCTTAGCCATACACCGTAGATATTTTCCACTTAAATCAATTATTGGAGTATAATGACATACAATAAACTGCATATTTAAAGTATAGAATTTGATGAATTAAAGGAGCTACACGAAAAGGAAGAGTACATAGTGCATATTTCAATTTGTATATAATAAGACTGTTAGGTAAGCTTCAACTGCTCTGTTAGGTACTTATTAAAAATTTAAGCTCCCTGAGCCTCTTTCCTTATTTCTCAAGGCAGTGCAGAATACTAAATATAATGTTAAATGAATCTTGTTAGAAAAGAACGAAATGTATGGAAATTCATTTTTTTTACTCCTAAGAAAACATTCCAGTATAGTGGTTGTGACTTGTGTGTGTGTGTGTGTGTGTTTGTACACATTTTTCTTTAAAATAAGCCCACTCCCAAATGTTTATACAATTTATGATATCATCTTTTATGTTGAAAGAAAACTTGAGGGAGAGTTGGAAAGGGTAGCACTGAAAAAGAATGAATGGTTGAACTAACATGAAATAAAAAGGTGCAGATATATATATATATATAGACACAAAATCATAAATTACAATGAGTGACCTTAATTTTGATCCTGAGTTCCTTTGCTATGTCACTGCCTCAAAGGCCCCAGAATCAAACCACAGGCACATTTATGCCACGAGGAATTCACCATACCAGCTGATGGGGCAGAATGTCTCCAAACTGATTTAATTTTTTTTCTAATTAATGTGGGTTCTTCAAATGTAATTTGCCCTATCCAAGGGAAGTGCTGAATGAATTGGAAAGATTAAACTTAATATCCTCAAATAATTTCATTGACTATGTCCATATGAGATTCCTCCTGCTGCTGTAAAATATCCCCACGCTACTTGTTTAAAACAAACACACATGTACTCTTAACTTCTGGAAGCAGAAGCTTGAAAGGAGTCTCATACTGCCCATAGTAACATGTCTGTACAGTTAAGTTCCTTCTAGAGGCACACGGGAGAATCTGTTTTCTTTCCAATTCTAGTCTCAATTTTTGGCCACCTGCATTCTTGCTTCATGGCTCTTCCTCCAGCTTCAGAGCCAGCAGGGCAGCATTCTCAAAGTCTCTCTGACACCAACTCTTTTGTCTCCCTCATCAACATGTGGAGGACCATTGTGATTACCTTGTCCCACCTTGACAACCATCGCTAATCTTTTTATCTTAATAGCAGTTGATTAGCAATCCCGTTCAATCTGCTACCTTAATCCTTCCTTGCTATAAAAAGTAACACCTTAAAAGTACTAGGGATAGTTCTATTTTGAACTTTTTGAGGAACCTCCATATTGTTTTCCAGAGAGGCTGCACCAGCCTGCATTCCCACCATTGGTGCTAGAGGGTTCCCCTTTCCCACATCCTCACCAACACCTCTTTTTTCACGAGCTGTTACTTTTAGCCATTCTGACAGGTGTGAGGTGGTATCTCATTATGGTTTTGATTTGTATTTCCCTGATGATGAAGGATGTTGAGCATTTTTTCATGTGTCTGTTGGCCATTTGTGAAGACTGATATTTTTACCTATTCCTTGCTGATCTGAATGCCTTTTATTTCTTTTTGTTGTCTGATTGCTGAGGCTAGGACTTCCAGTACTATGTTGAACAACTGATTACAGTGAACATCCCTGTCGTGTTCCTAAGGTTAAGGGAGAAGCTCTCAGTTTTTCCCCATTGAGGAGGATATTAGCTGTGGGTCCATCCAACATGGCCTTTTTGGTTTTTTTGTGTTTTTTTTTAATTTTTTTTATTGTATTAATTGTGTTTTTTTATTATGTTCAGTTAGCCACTGTATAGCACATCATTAGCTTTTCATGTAGCGTTCAATGATTCATTAGTTACATATAACACCCAGTGCTCATCACAACACGTGCTTACATGGCCTTTTTGATTTTGAGGTATGTTCCTTCTATTCCTACTGTCTTGTGGGGTTTTTTTAATTTAATTTAATTTTATTCTGTTATGTTAGTCACCATACAGTACATCATTGTTTTTTGATGTAGTGTTCCATGATTCATTGTTTTTGTATGACACTCAAGGCCCACCACATACTTGGATATTCAGTGTGGACAGATCACTAGACAGCATCAAGCACCATGTCTACAATGTAGATTGGAGTTCATAAATGTACTTCCTCAGGGATAAGATGTTTATAAAATGAAATCAATCCCTATGAGATGCAAGCTCATGTTATAGTACACAAAAATATCTAAACACATCTGTTATAATTATGAACCATTTTATGACAAAGGGCTATGTGATAGCTCTTAACATATAAAGAAATTCCTAATTGTAACAGCAAACATGTCTTGAAGCCAATGTGTGTGAAGGACAAGGTTTATTATATTATCATATTATATTATCTTATATGATATTATAAGAAGAAGCCTCTTCTCTGCCTTTTTGAAAAGAAGAACAGACCCTGTCTTGAGACAGCAGGACTGGGTCCCCACCACGTGTAAATTCTTTGAAGATAAAGAGACCTAATCCAGGCAGGTTACTAGGTCTTAGACTTGGGAGAAAATTATAACTTGGAGCTGAGATAAGATGCTAGGAGATTCACACATCAAGAAGGGGGCAAGTACAGGGAAAGGGAGTAAAAGGAATTTTAAAAATTACCAAAAACTGGATTCACTTGACCTCTAACCCCGTCTTTTGGGAACTGAGATTCATTAAGAAAGCATCCTTTCTGTCCAGAGACTTTTCCACTTGGGAATCATGTGCATAGAGACTGGAGTCACAAGAGGGAAATGTGCCTAATGAGCAGACAGAGGGAGCTGTGAACACGTCCTCATCTCCAGTCCGTCAGCCCGGGCAACCTTGGATGGGAAGGACCATGCTTCTTGTCTGTTTGTTCCAAGTCCTTATTCTGGCTGGAATTCGATGTTTCACTCCCTCCTGCCTCGGATGAGGACAGAGCTTTAGGCCCTATCATCTGCTGTCCAGGGAGGAATTCAGACTTCCTCAGGACACCTTCCTGTCAGACACCCCAGCCAGGTGAGTCCAACCCCCCAGTGGACCGTGGATGACAGGATCAGAATGGAAGCCAAGAACATCGACCAATCATCACCTGAGAGCCAATTCAACTTAGCCCAGAGCAAAAGATCCCTGTGTTTGTTTGATTGATTGATTGATTGGCTGATTGACTGATTGATTGACTCAGAGCTAATGTCAATTTCACAGAGTGACTGCTACTCACACTTTTGAAGGTCTTTTATATTCTTTATCATGAAATTGCCATTATTGCAATGCTAGAAAAAGTATGTTGAGATTGTTAAACTCAAAGTGTGGTTCTAATCCGGTGTGATTTTTGTCCCGAGGGTCATTGATCACTGTCTGGAGCCAACTTTGCCTGTCACAGTGGAGAGAGGTGCATGGAGGTAATGTCTAAACACCCTACAATGCACAGGACACCCCAGGGCAGGCTCTGGCCAGAATGTCCATGGTGCAAAGATAGAGAAACCACGAGGTAAAGAATATCAGTATTTGAATCACAGCTGCATTCAATTCTGCCTTCAATCTTGTAACAACTTACATTTCTGCCAGCAAATTCACAGTAACCCCTTGGCCACCAGTTTAAAAGTTCCAACCACAAAGAATGTAACAACTCTATATAGTTTTTGTTCCCCAGGCTGCTGGTGATAGAGATGTTTCTTACTGTTCTTAAACTATCCCTCAGGTTCAGTGAACTTCATATATTTGATGATCATTCTTACTGGGTTTTATTATTATATACCCATATGTTATTCTCCTTCTCAAGCTCTCTTTTATTTTTAAAACACTATCAGCATTTCAAATGATTTCTTCAGATCCTTATTTCTCAATTGACTTTTGGAACATATTTTGACCATAAAAATTTGACATTTTATTTAAATACATCTACCTGCTTACTTCTGAGTTTCTTGTTATATTTAAGTGGTGTTGTCCAACCGAAATTTTTGTGTGTAGTTTTCTTCATATTCTAATATATGCTATGGTTACACCAATACTGAGGTCATAATCCTCTGAGTTTGAGTAAGATCCGAGAGAGGGGACCAATTTCATATTCTTCCAAATAGATATCCCTTTATGCCACCATTTATTTAGCAATTCAGCCTTTTCCAATGAAACTGAAATGCAATCTTGCCATGTAGTAAATGTCCTTATACATTGAGACCTAATTCCTGACACATACAACAAATAAA